>NC_037681.1:89894398-90077168 GCF_003255815.1 Theropithecus gelada
GGACAAAGACATTTTCAGACCTGGAAGGATGAAAAATTTACTACCTTTTAATGAATACGCTTGATGATATAGTCCAGCAAAATAAAGCAATTCAAAAAGAAAGGACAAGACACAGGAACCAGGAAGCAATAGATCCAATGCAGGGGGTTAAACTTCCAACCTCCACCTCCCAGACTCAAGGGATCCTCCCACCTCAGCCTCCTGAGTAGCTAGGTGCACACCAGCACACCCAGCAAGTTTATTTTTGTAGTGATTGAGTCTCACTATGTTGCCCAGACTGGTCTCAAACTCCTGGGTTCAAGTGAATTCAAAGGAAACTCTAAGGAATTCAAAAAACTGAAAGGAATGTTTAAAGGCATAAACTCACAAAGAAAAAGAGATGACAGGATATCAAGGGTAGGAGAAAGAAAAAGATGAAAATATTCCAAAATTGATTGTGGTGGTGGCTGCACAACTCTCTGAATATACTAAAAGCTACTGAGTTGCACATCTTAAATGAATAAATTGTATAGTCTATAAATTATACGTCAACAAATCTGTTTCAAGAAAAGACGAGAATGTGAGATGAGAAAATAGCAACAAAATTTCAGAAATTGAATGACAGATGGACGAGTGATAAATAACCGGAGACCCCCCCAAAAAAAAAACCTGAATTCCAAGCTCACCGTAGAGAAAGCCTCAATGAAGCATCATTTACACCTTGGACGAAACAGAAGATATGGAATCCAGGGACCTTGGGAAATAGGAGTGAGGCGGGGGAAGATAGGAAGTTGACAAATTAAGAATCAGTGAAACCCTCGAATGCCCTCCTCCATGCCACACAACGGGACAGCTACCAGTGGTGTTTTTGTCATCACATTAACATAAACAGAAACACTGCATAAACCAAGATATCTGTAACTCTATGTGAGAAGGATGAGGGATGGGAAGTGCATATTTAGTATGGTGGGGGCCAAGGCAGTTAGATGGAAGACAGTTAAAGCCTCGTCTTTTTTTAATGGGAAGTCAATAGTAAATGCCTAAAACTAAGTAATGAAGAAATAGCAATAAAACAAATCATTTAGCAATATGGAAGAAAACATCACACTGCTTGAAAGTGATGGCCTTCAGGAAGTGAGACAGTGGTGGCGGTTGGAAGAGGGGAGGCAGAAGACTGCTTTTTTTTTCTTTTTTTTTCTTTTTTTTGGAAACAGAGTCTCACTCTGTGCCCAGGTTGGAGTGCAGTGGCGCAATCTCAGCTCACTATAACCTCCGTCTCCTGGGTTCAAGCGATTCTCCTCCCTCAGCCTCCCAAGTAGCTGGGATTACAGGCATGCACCACCACACCCAGCTCATTTTCGTATCTTTAGTAGAGACAGGGTTTCACCATGTTGGCCAGGCTGGTCTCAAACTCCTGACCTCAAGTGATCCACCTGCCTTGGCCTCCCAAAGTGCTGGGACTACAGGCGTGAACCACCATGCCCAGCCTCCCCCTCCTTTTCTAACAGCTTGAGATATAATTTTTTTAGTATAGTGCAGCATATATTTCATGAAAATATGATGTCAGCAAAGTGGAAGAAAGAACATCAACATTTTGAGTGTATGTCAACACAGACAATATGTAAAGAAACAAGAATTTTTCTGTATATGTGACTTTGTAGACCAAAGACAGTACTCTGTGTTATTCTAAGAGCAGTGACTATTTGGATAGTAACTGTTGTGATCAATAATTAATGCCACATGTCTATCCATTTAGGGATTATGTGTCTTCTCAAAGCCCTCGCAAATTGCTTTATCTGCCTTATAGGACTGAAATCACCACATCACATTTTTCATATTGCTGAAAAATGTCCAGCTCTGTATTGAGATATAATTTACATACTGTAAAGTTCACCCATTTAAAGTGTACAACTCAATGGGTTTTAGTATATTCACAGATCTGTGTAACGAACACCATAGTCTAATTTTAGATCATTTCATCATCCGATAAGAAATGTGATACTGCTGTTTTAATAACAAGCCTTGTAAGGCATGGTAAAATAAAATAAAATAAAAACTAAATTAAAAGAAAGAAACCATTAAGAGTGGTTTCCTCTAGGAAGGAGAACATGGGGTGTTTGGTGATGACATGAGAAATGGAGGTTTTCATTGTTGGCCTTTCTGTAATATTTTATGCTTCTTTAAAAACCATTTATGTGTGCTGTTTTGATTTTATAGTTTTCTTTAAAAGTTATAAAAATTCCTTAAACACAAACTTAATGGAAAGTCAGGGATTAAATTAGTGGCAGTGTTTGCCAAAGCCCTTTGGAAGTTGAAAGCGCTCTGCAGATTTGAGGAACTGTTGTCATTCCAGGATCACAGCAGAATTGGGTGGGGAAGAGATCACACAAGGTCAGCAACTTGGGAACTGGGACAGGGCCACATAACACCTGCTGGAAGGTGGCCACCAGCTGGGACGATGGGGCTGTCCCCACAACAAAGACCCCTTTTTGGCGATCCCTGGGACTCAGGGGCCAGTGAGCCTGTCTTTGGGGAAGATAAGGCAGAGGGCCAAACCTCAGGACACGTGAGTGTGGCATGTCCATGACCAGAGACCAAGGCCAGGTTTGTGACATGACAAGGTATCAATGATCTAAGTATTAATAGAAAGAGAACTGTGGCATCATCTCACCCAGAACCATCTCTCCCCAAATAGCAGGTTCCACTTTTCTTGAGATTAGGTCCATTTTATGTTTTACATTTTCCTTTACTTTTCAGAAAAATGGCCCCAAGTGGGACTGCCTTTTTTTAATTCCAAGGAACACCACCGGCCACATCAGCACTGTTCTTGCCTCTGCCTCCAAGCTCTGTTTCTCATCTGGCTGCCGAGAGAATTTGCTGTTGCTCTGCCAGCAAAATGTCTCTGGGAAGAAAGGAATGGAAAATGTGAGGAAATTTCCTTCCAAAATCTTAAAGAATCCTCGCTCAGCATAACCAGTGAGAATCAGCTGCGCAATAAACCACACCAGAAAAAAAGGAAAAGGCAATTATAATTCCTCAGTGCCTGGTGCCCATCCAGATTTACAGCAGGACCTCTCTTCATGGATCCCCAAAAGGTTACCATGTTGAGGGAGGGCTTCCCAAATGGGACCGAAGACATGAATCTCTTAGGCGAGGACCCTCACTGGGGAGTCCTGACACCCTGGAACCTGAATAAGGAATTTGAAGACTTGGACTTGGGGCTGGAAATGGTAAGGCTGTTCTCAACCTTCAGACCCTGATATGCCTGCCCAGTCATGACCATCTCTCACTTGTCCCTGGTATAAACCCCACCACCACCTGTTCCCAGGCCGTCAGAGGCACAGTCTTTAGGAACCCGCCAGGGGTATAACAAATACACCCCAGCAAAGCTTGTCTGTTTTTGTTGCTTTGTTGTTGTGTTTTTGTTTTTTGAGACAGGGTCTCACCCTGTCACCCAGGTTGGAGTGCAGTGGCACAATCAAGGCTTACTGTAGCCTCGACCTCCTGGGCTCAAACAATCCTCCCACTTCAGCCTCCTGAGTAGCTGAATACAGGCATGCACCACCATGCCTAACTTTTTTTGTTTCATTAACAATCATTCATTCTTTTATTTAATTTTTTATTATACTTTAAGTTCTAGGGTACATGTGTACAACATGCAGGTTTGTTACATATGTATACATGTGCTGTACCCATTAACTCGTCATTCACATTAGGTATTTTTCTCCTAATGCTATTCCTCTCCCCTCCCCGCACTGCACAACAGGTCCTGGTGTGTGATGTTCCCCACCCTGTGTCCAAGTGTTCTCATTGTTCATTTCCCAGCTATGAGTGAGAACATGCAGTGTTTGGTTTTCTGTCCTTGCAATAGTTTGCTCAGAATGATGGTTTCCAGCTTCATCCATGTCGCTACAAAGGACATGAACTCATCCTTTTTTATGGCTGCATAGTATTCCATGGTGTATATGTGCCACATTTTCTTAATCCAGTCTATTATTGATGGACATTTGGGTTGGTTCCAAGTCTTTGCTATTGTGAATAGTGCCGCAATAAACATACGTGTGCATGTGTGTCTTTATACTAGCATGATTTATACTCCTTTGGGCATATACCCAGTAATGGGATCGCTGGGTCAAATGGTATTTCTAGTTCTAGATCCTTGAGGAATCACCACACTGTCTTCCACAATGGTTGAACTAGTTTACATCCCACCAGCAGTGTAAAAGTGTTCCTATTTCTCCACATCCTCTCCAGCATCTGTTGTTTCCTGACTTTAATGATTGCCATTTTAACTGGTATGAGATGGTATCTCATTGTGGTTTTGATTTGCATTTCTCTGATGGCCAGTGATGATGAGCATTTTTTCGTGTGCCTGTCGGCTGCATAAATGTCTTCTTTTGAGAAGTGTCTTTTCATATCCTTTGCCCACTTTTTAATGGAGTTGATTTTTTCTTGTAAATTTGTTTAAGTTCTTTGTAGATTCTGGGTATTAGCCCTTTGTTAGATGAGTAGATTGCAAACATTTTCTCCCATTCTGTAGGTTGCCTGTTCACTCTGATGGTAGTTTCTTTTGCTGTGCAGAAGCTCTTTAGTTTAATTAGATCCCATTTGTCTATTTGGGCTTTTGTTGCCATTGCTTTGGTGTTTTAGTCATGAAGTCCTTGCCCATGCCTAGGTCCTGAATGGTATTGCCTAGGTTTTCATGGTTTTAGGTCTAACATTTAAGTCATGCCTAACTAATTTTTAAATTTTTTGTAGAGACGTGGTCTCACTATGTTACCCAGGCTGGTCTCAAACTCCGGTCTTGAACTCCTGAGCTCAAGCAATCCTCCCACCTCAGCCTCCCAAAGTGCTAGGACTATAGGCATGAGCCACTGCACCTGACCTGCATTATTTTTTTAACCAGGACAACCAAGTAAAAGCTGTTATGAGAATGGGACATAGGAGAGGTAGATTTTGACTGGGAGGAAATTAAAACCCGGTAAGAGACCTTACAAGGAGGGCAGCCCTGATAAGGAAACATGGAACCCTGCTTTAGGCAATACTGAGTGGAAGAAATAACTGAAGGAAATGGAACTTAAGCAATCCAATGTGGTAAATAACCGATAGAAAAGAGAAAATGATGCAATGACTGACAGCTCATTTTTTCTGTATTTTGTTTCATTCATTCACAGCCATTTTACTTGGAAATAAGAAAATGTATATGTGATATAAATATGCAAGTGAAGTACTGAGGACGATTTTCAGAATCTTGTTTGTAGATAATTACATCCAGGTGAGCCTCTTCTCCTGAATGTCACCTTGAATTATAAATGCCTCCCTCTCTTCTATCCTCTTAGGCAATGAGGATACATGGTGCAGAAGTTTTGAAATCAGCCATATCTGGCTGAAAGTCCTGAATCTGCCACTGAGTGGCTGTGTGACCTTAGGAAAGTCCCTCCACCTCTCTAAGTTCAGTTTCTCCATCTGATTCATGGTAGTGGTAATGAGAGCTAACACTTTCCTGATCATTTTCTAGGTACCAATGTTGTAAACCATCTACATCGATCAGCTCTTTTCAACCTCATGACAAATTCATGTATATTGCTAAGGGTTGAATGGTATTCCCAAACATCTGCATGTTGAAATGCTAACCACCAGTAGCATAGAATGTGGCCTTATTTGGAAATAGGATTGTTGTGGAAGTAATTAGGTCATTTAAGATGACATTTTACTGGAATAGGATGAGCCCCTAATCCAACATGACAGGTATTTTTACAAAAATGGGAAATTTAGGCTGGGCGCAGTGGCTTATGCCTGTAATCCCAGCACTTTGGAGGCTAAGGCAGGCAGATCATGAGGTCAGGAGTTTGAGACCAGCCTGGACAATATGGTGAAACCCTGTCTCTACTAAAAACACAAAAATTAGCCAGGTGTGGTGGTGTACACCTGTGATCCCAGCTACTCAGGAGGCTGAGGCAGGAGAATTTCTTGAACCCGGGAGGCAGAGGTTGCAGTGAGCTGAGATCATGCCACTGCACTCCAGCCCAGGCGACAGAGCAAAACTCTGTCTCAGAAAAACTAAAATAAAATTTAAAAATTTTTTTAAAAAAGGAAATTTGTACACAGAGACACACACATAGGGAGAATGCCACGTAAAGATTGAAACTATTTTGCCGCAAGCCAAGAACTCCCAGAAGCTAGGAGAGAGGCAGGAAACAGGTGTTTCCCTGGAGCCTTCAGAGGGAGCACAACCCTGCTGACACCCTGATCTTGGACTTCTAGCCTGCAGAGCTGGGACAATAAATTCCTGTTGGTTAAGCCACTTGGTCTGTGGTACTTTGTTATGGTAGCCCTAGCAAATACATACAGTCATGCATGGTATAACAGCATTTCCATCAGTGCAAATCATATGTTCAATGATGGTCCCATAGATAAACAGTACTGTATTTTTACCGTACCTTTTCTATGTTTAGATATGTTTGGATAAATACCTACCATTGTGCTATAACTGCCTACAGGATTCAGCACAGTAACATATCGTACAGGTTTGTAGCCTGGGCATCATAGACTATACCCAATAGCCTAGGCGTGTAGTGGGCTATAGCCACTAGGTTTGTATAAGTACACTTGTTGATGTGCATGCAATGGCAAAACCGCCTAATGACACATTTCTCAAAACATATCCCCTTTATTAAGCAACCTGTGACTATATATATAGTCAGCCCTCCATTTCCACAGTTCCACATTCGCAGATTTAATTAACCATAAATCAAGCATTCAGAAAAACAAAACAATAAAAAATACAAATTTGAAAAACTATACAGTATAGCAAGTACTTACATAGCATGTACATTGTATTAGGTATTATAAGTAATCTAGAAATGATTTAAAGTATAAGTGAGGATGTGCATAGGTTTTAAGCAAATACTAAGCCTCTTTTTTTTAATTTGAGAGAGAACCTCCTCTGTTGCCCAGGCTGGAGTGCAGTGGCACAATCTCAACTCACTGCAACCTCCACCTGCTGGGCTCAAGTGACCCTCTCTGCCTCAGGCTGCCAAGTACCTGGGATGCCAGGTGCTCACCACCACACCTGGCTAATGTTTGTATGTTTAGTAGAGACGAGGTTTTGCCATGTTGCCCAGACTGGTCTTGAATTCCTGGGCTCAATTGATCCAACTGCCTCAGCCTCCCGAAGTGTTGGGATTACAGGTTTGAGCCACTGTGCCTGGCCTAAGCCATTTTATATAAGGGACTTAAGCACTGATAGACTTTGATATCCATGGAAGATCCTGGAACCAATCCCCCCATAGATACTGAGGGATGACTGTATGTATATGTGTGTTATTACATTTCCGTTTTACAGATAAGAAAAACAAAACCCAAGAACTTAAGGTCACACAGTAAGTAAGTGAGCTGAGAATTAAACATGATCAAAACCTTTACCTTAACCCTTACATTACATGGTAGTGGTACTTCACTTGGTAGGATTGTCATAAAGACCAAGTGAGATAATTCATGCAAAATGTTTAGCTCTGTGACTAGTACACATTAAGCACTCAACACATTTAGCTACTATTGTTTGTTGTGGTGGTTCTATATCCAGAATTATACATTTAATATTCATCACAAATTCTGCAGTTGAGGTTGTATTATTCCTATATTATAGATTTTTAAAAAGTAAGACTCAGAATTAATGACATGACTGGGATTTCAAAGCAAGTTCTTGCTCCAAAGAACTGTCTTGTTCCAAATCCAAAGTAAACCACCCCTATTTTCTATTTATTAATCTCCTTCTAACTCTATTCTAGAAAAGAATTTCAATCTGCCCTTGTTGAAAAAATTCCAGACAAGCTAGATTGTGGTGGTTCTTTTGGAGGATTATGATGAGAGACAGGTGAAGAGGACCCCACCCCTGAGATGAAATGGGTCTGGCAGGCCTTGAAGCTGCTTGGATCTCTGCAGGTCTAAGTACTAGTTTATGTGAATTATCATAGAGTTAGGCCTGGCTAGAGGACCCTACCAGAGGATATAAACTAAAACCCATTATGCTACTAAAAATAAACTACCAGAATTGAGTCAGAGAAAAATCTCTCCATTAAACAGGGCTTGATGAAATTCTCACAAAAGTTCAACTCAAGACCCAAAAGACACAAGCAATGAGAAAAAGATAAACAAATTTGACTCAAATACAATTTTTAAAATATTTTTAAGCAGAGGAAACTCTAACTAAGGCATCATAGGCAAATGCAGCCTGGGAGTTGGCATTCGCAGTGAGTATGACCGACAAAGAAGTGGTATCCGGAAAACGTTTTTAAAGCTCTACAAGTCAGTAAAAATAAGAAAAACGGCTCATCAGGAAAAACTGGGCCCAGATGTCCAGGCCTCCACCATAAGATCACAGGAGGGTTTGCATTTCACATCCTGTTTCTCAAGAAATAGGGCCTACGCTTCTGTATTAGTCCTTTTTCACACTGCTATAAAGATACTACTCAAGACTGTGTAATTTGTAAAGGAAAGAGGTTTTTAATTGACTCACGGTTCCACTTGGCTGGGGAGGCCTCATGAAACTTATAATCATGGCGAAAAGGGAAGCAGCAGGGGAGAGATAGTGTGAGAGCGCAAGAAAAGCTACCATTTATAAAACCATCAGATCTCATGAAAACTCACTATCACGAGAACAGCATGGAGGAAACCACCCCCATAATCCAATCACTTCCCTCCCTCCACACATGGGGATTACAATTAGAGATGAGATTTGGGTGGGGACACAGAGCCAAACCTTATCACCGTCAACCGAGCAATCTGCTCCTAGGTGTACATACCCTAACCCTCCAGGAGACACGAATCAGAATGTTCCCTGCAGCATTATTTGCAATAGTGAGCAATAAAAACACTTAGATGGATAAACAAATGGTGGCATATTCATAAAAATGAACTAGAGATAGTGATATCTGCATGGATAAATCTCATAAATATTCAATTTAAAAAAGCAAATGGCATTTATTATATCATTTACAGTATATAAAGTTTACAAAGATACAAAACAATGTTATATATTGTTTAGAGCTAACAGGATATGTGTAATCAATCTATGAATATATACAGAAACATGGTAACACCAACCTCAAACTAGATGGGAGGGCAGGTAATGGGATGGGGAGGGGATACAGGTAGTTTTAAATGCATTGTTTTAAATACCTTAAGCTAGATGGTGGGTGCATCGGTATCCATTAAATTATTCTCTAGGCTGGATGCAGTGGCTTATGCCTGCAATCCCAGCACTTTGGGAGGCCAAGGCGAGCAGATCACTTGAGGTCAGGAGTTCGAGACCAGCCTGGCCAACACGGTGAAACCCCGTCTCTACTAAAAATACAAAAATTAGCCAGGTGTGGTGGCATGTGCCTGTAATCCCAGCTACTCAGGAGGCTGAGGCAGGAGAATCCCTCGAATCCAGGAGGCAGAGGTTGCAGTGAGCCAAGATTATGCCACTGTACTCCAGTCTGGGCAACAGAGCAAGACTCCATCTCAAAAAAAAAAAAACAAAAAAAAAAAGGCCGGGGACAGTGGCTCACACCTGTAATCCCAGCACTTTGGGAGATAGAGGCGGGTGGATCGCTAGGTCAGGAGATCAAGACCATCTTGGCTAACACGGTGAAACCCCGTTTCTACTAAAAATACAAAAAAATTAGCCAGGCATGGTGGCGGGCGCCTGTAGTCCCAGCTACTCAAGAGGCTGAGGCAGGAGAATGGTGTGAACCCAGGAGGCGGAGCTTGCAGTGAGCCAAGATCACACCACCGCACTCCAGCCTGGGCGATAGAGCAAGACTCAGTCTCAAAAAAAATAAAAATTAAAAAAATAATAAATTATTCTCCAAACTTTTAGTAAGTCTGAAATTTCTCATAATTAAAAAAATGTAAAAACTTTTCTAATGAGAATTGTAGGGCCAGAGGCACAGAGGGTTCCTGGGGAAAGAATGTTCAATAAACGGCAAGCAGCACCTTTTTCCTGTGTCAAGTCTATTGGTCCTGCCAGGTGCCAGGAGCTGGAGGGTGATGAAAATGTTCAGACTCATCGCTGCCCTCAGACTGCTTGTGATCTAACTGGATAAGAATAAAATCAGTGGCAATGCCAGTCAAGAGTGAAGCAACAAGGCCACAACAATATATGGCAGTTGCTCACCAGTCACCAGCCCACAGGAGCAGAGGCTCCTGGGACATCTGGCCACAGAGAAGTCAACACAACTGGCCCCTAAGCTGCAAGCTTCTTGAAGACATTTGAGTCCCTGTTCCCTCCCTACCCACATCTCCTTACCTTTTATGGTTGGTTACATTTTTTGTTTTGTTTTGTTTTGTTTTAGAGACAGAGTCTCGCTATGTTGCCCAGGCTGGTCTCAAACTCCTGGGCTCAAGCAATCCTCTCTCATCAGCCTCCCGAGTGGCCAGGATTACAGGCACATGCCATGCTGTTGGTGAAATTTTAATTTTTTATTTTTAATTACGATACATTTCAAGCGTATGAAAAGGCACAGATGTAATGAACACCCAAGGACATCCTAGACAACAGATGTTAACATCATTTGCATTTGTTTCAGATATATTTTGTAATATATCAACATAGATGGAGCAAATCCTCACACCCTGACCCCAAGTCTTCCCCTTCCTTCCCACTCCGAAGGGAACCACTGTCCTAACACTATTTATCTCTCCCATGCATACTTTTGGATCTATAAACACAGAATATTGTAAGACAATGTAGTAAAACAATGGATTTCACACTTTTTACCACACTCAATCCATGAAAAGCATTTTATACGTTGACCCTGTAAACATGCACACGCACGCACACACGTGTGCATATATGTAGACATATATACCTGTGTATGTGAGCACATATGTAATCTGAAACAAAATTTTCATGAAATAACACTCTTAACTACTTGCAGTACGTTCCGATATTTTTTCTTTTTTTTTTTTTTTTTTTTTTTGGAGACGGAGCCTTACTCTGTAGCCCAAACTGGAGTGCAGTGGTGCAATCTCGGCTCACTGCAACCTCCGCCCTCCAGGCTCAAGTGATTCTCGTGCCTCACCTTCCCGAGCAGCTGTGACTACAGGCACACACCACCACAACCAGTTAACTTTTTGTATTTTAGCAGAGATGGGGCTTCACTATGTTGCCCACGGTAAGTGCTGGGATTACAGGCATGAGCCACCGCGCCTGGCACTTTTATTTTTTTTCTTTTTGAGACAGAGTCTCGCTCTGTCACCCAGGCTGGAGTGCGGTGGTGTGATCTTGGCTCACTGCAAGCTCCACCGCCTGGGTTCATGTCATTCTCCTGCCTCAGCCTCTCGAGTAGCTGGGACTACAGGCACCAGCCACCATGCCTGGCTTTTTTTTTTAGTAGAGACAGGGTTTCACCGTGTTAGCCAGGATGGTCTCGATCTCCTGACCTCGTGATCCGCCTGCCTCGGTCTCCCAAAGTGCCATCGTGCCCGGCCCTTTTATTATTATTATTATTTATTTTTTTTTTTTTAAAGATAGTCTCACTCTGTTGCCTACGCTAGAGGGCAGTGGCATGATCTTGGCTCACTGCAACCTCTACTTCCTGGGTTCAAGCGATTCTCCTGCCTCAGCCTCCCCAGTAGCTGGGATTACTGGCATACCCCACTACTCCCAGCTAATTTTTGTATTTTTAGTAAAGATGGGGTTTCACCATGTTGTCCAGGCTGGTCTCAAACTCCTGACCTCAAGCAATCCACCTGCCTCAGCCTCCTGAGTAGCTGGGATTACAGGTGTGAGCCACCACACTCGGCCTGATATTTTCTTTCTATTCTAATTTTATTTTATGATGTTGGCAGAAACCCACTAAATTGATTTCATAACCTACAGATAATTAACAATTTTTTTTTTTTTTTTTTTTGAGATGGAGTCTCACTCTGTCACCCAGGCTAGAGTGCAGTGACACGATCTCAGCTCACTGCAACCTCTGCCTCCCAGGCTCAAGTGATTCTCCTGCCTCAGCTCCTGAGCAGCTGGGACGACAGGCAAGTGCCACCATGCCCGGCTAATTTTTTGCGTTTTTAGTAGAGGCGGGGTTTCACCATGTTGGCCAGGCTGGTCTCAAACTCCTGACCTCAGGTGATACGCCCGCCTTGCAAAGTGCTGGGGTTACAGGCATGAGCCACCATGCCTGGTCCATAATTAACAATTTGAATGAAAAATAGTTTTCCATTATAATCCTATTTTACAGCTTATTCTTTCACTTCTAATATTTTGAGAAACATCCATTTCGAACATGGAGATCTAGTTCGTTCATTTTAGCATATGCATGATACTTGATATTTTATTCTCTTATTTATGGATAATTAGATAATTTATATTTCATATATTTTCACTATTCCAAGATGTCCTACGGTGAATTTTCTTGCACATAAATACAAAAGTTTTTCTAGAATACATACCTGGAGTGAAGTTATTTGAGTTAAAGCTTGTACCTCTTCAACAGTAGTAAATAACTGTTAAATTTCCCAAGAAATTGGGGTATGAATTTACATTGCCTTCAGCACTAACAAAAAGTATTTCCCCCATCTTAACCATCACTTAGTGCTATTAGACCTTTTTTTTTTTTTTTTTTTTTTTTTGAGACGCAGTCTTGCTCTGTCACCCAGGCTGGAGTGCAGTGGTGCAATCTCAGCTCACTGCAACCTCTGCCTTCTGGGCTCAAGCTATTCTTGTGCCTCAGCCTCCCAAGTAGCTATGAATACAGGCAGGCCCCACCATGCCTGGCTAATTTTTGTTTTGGTTTGTTTTGTTTTGTTTTCGAGACAGAGTCTTACTCTGCCGCCCAGGCTAGAGTACAGTGGTGCGATCTCAGCTCACTGCAACCTCCGCCTCCCGGCTTCAAGTGATTCTCCTGCCTCAGCCTCCTGAGTAGCTGGGATTACAGGCGCCCGCCACCATGCCTGGCTAATTTTTGTATTTTTAGTAGAGACAGGGTTTCACCATGTTTGCCAGGCTGGTCTCAAACTCCTGACCTCAAGCGATCAGCCCGCCTTGGCCTCCCAAAGTGCTGGGATCATAGGCATGAGCCACCGCGCCCAGCCATTGCTTTAAATTTTTGTCAATCTGATAGTGGGAAATGTTTTTTTTTTTTATTTTGCATTTCCCTCCTTACTAACAAAGTAAGCTGCTTTTCATGTGGCTATTGCCCCCTCAATCTTTTCTTTGAATTGCCCATTGGATTGCCTGTATCTTTAGCATTAATTTTTAAGAGTTTCAATATATTCTGCACACTGATTTTTATTAGCTATATATACTGCAAGTATCTTCCCATTTCATGAAGTCAGATTTGTCAAATTTCTTTTTTGCCTATGCTGTCCAGTTTAAAACATTTTCCATATCCTGACGTTATAATTAGTCTATATTTTCTTAACATTTTAAAATTTTACATTCTATACTTAGATTTTAATCCAGCTGGAATTGTGTATGTATGCATGTACACACGTGTGTATGTATAGTGAGGTGGGAATCCTATTTTTTCTTTTTTCATAGTTTATTGTTCAAGACCAATTTATTAAATATTCCTTCTTCATGCTGCTTTGAATGCTCCTTTTGTCATAAACCAAATTCTTAATATACATAAGTCTTTTTCTACACTCTCCAGTCTGTCCCACTGGCAGCTTTTCCTATTTCTATGCCAATATTACACTGTTTAAGTTTCTATAGCTTGTAAAATGTTTTGAAATCTGAGAGGGCATATTTCTCATTACCAGCATTATCATGATAAAGATTTTTGAAATTTATTACTGTTTCCTCTTTTATATGAATTTTTGGACCTATTTTGTCAAGTTCCGTGAAAAATTCTTGGGCATTTTTGTTGGAATTGAATTAACTTTGATTTGGACAAAACCTGACATTTTATGTATCAAGATTTTTTTCCATGAATATATTTTGTCTCCCAACTACCCGGTCTTGTTTTACGTCTTTCAAAAAATTGTTTTCATCTTTTCTTTAAAGGTCTTATCCTCATATTTCTTTCTAGAAGTTCATAGTGTTTTCACTGTATTTTTTATTGCTATATAATAGATGTGCATATTGTTTTTGTTGTTGCTATTGTTATTTTAAATGTTAGTCATAGGGACTAACAAGAAAGTGGACTCTACAGTCTCTACAGCAACACGGGAGTGGAGGAGGCAAAGTTCACTCTGACTCATTATGTTGACAGTGGCTGATCATCAGGCACGTTTAGTACCAAAGTTCTCGAACATGGATGCTTGAATGTACATCCTGCACGATTTCCTTGTAATGTTCTTTTTCCATCCCATGACTCTACTCAAATTCTCCATTCACTGTCTCCCAAGGACCCTACTGGTACAGTATTCTCAGTTCCTTCCATTATCATGTTGTTATAATAGAAATGTTATTTTTGTATCCTAGGTAACCCAATTTGGGGTCTGCATTGCTTTTCTTTCATGCTAATCCTAATGCTAGCTGGCGTATTTTATAAGGCAATATCAACTGTACTAAGTTCAGTGGGCTGAAATATGCAAGAACAAGATGTAAGCATTCTGTTTCCTCTTTCCAAGGCCTATACTTTGGAGTTTTTTACTTTGAGTTGCTTTTTTTAGCGGCTGGTGGAGATGTTGCTGAATTGTTGGTGTTGTGTTTGTGTTTTATTTTGGTGACCTGTTACCCTCAGTTTTAGTCTACTTATTTCTAAAATCTGAACATAAACACAAAAATGTTTTATTGTCAATGTTACTCCCATTCCTTTTCATAATGTATTATTCTTTCATTGTGACTTTTTTGTTTTTTATTTATTTGTTGAAACAGAGTCTTGCTCTGTTGCCCAGGCTGGAGTGCAGTGGCACAATCACGGCTCCTTGCAGCCTTGACCTCCTGGGCTCATGTGACCCTCCCATGTCAGCCTACTGAGTAGCTGGGACTACAGGTGTATACCACAACACTAGCTAGTTTTTTATTTTTTGTAGAGAGGGGGCCTCCATATGTCACCCAGACTGGTCTCCAACTCTTGGGCTCAATTGATCCTCCTGCCTCCTGCCTCGATCTCCCAAAGTGCTGGGATTATAGGTGTGAGCCACCACACCCAGCCTTTGTATCTCTTTAATCATTTAAACATCCCTGTCTTTGATGGTCTCTTTCAAAATGTTTTTCTATGATACAGAGTTTGGGGTTGCTGACCTCCCTACAAGTATCTGAAAACTCTTGTTTACGGTGGGTCTATCAGATATATTGTAATTTTTTACTGAAAGCTCATCTTCAACTGAGTTTGATTTTTCAATGGAAATGTTTTATGACCGGAGTGATTTTCCATCTATGTCAGCATGTATCCTCAGCAGTAACATTCATGGGCCCACTCTTCACATGCATCTCTTATTTTATGATGCTGGTAACTGAGAGACAGTATAAATTCAGTCTTCAAACCTCTCAAAGCATAAGCTTGGGATTTTACTTTCTCACAAAAGGATTTTATTTTTTCACCCAGAACCTAAGCACAAGCAAACTTTCCTGGCATCTTCCCGATTCAATGGGTGGAGTTTTTGTCCTAGTCCCTCTTTCCCTAGGAGTTCAGTCCTGCAATTGCTCCAGCTTTTCGCTTTCTTGTTTAGGCTCGTGCATGGCACTAGCCCAAGCCTCTGATTCTCATCTCTGCGTGGACCTTACGCCAGCCTAAGAACAGCACAGACAGACACATCCACACCCCAGGTCTGCTGTGGTGCTGCTCACCACTTCCAGCTATGTTTTTCCATTCCCTCTTCAGTCCCAGCAATTGGACTAATTTGGTTTCCTTTCATCCCGCATTTCTGTGTGTTTGGAGTAGGAGGGTTCCACATCAATCTGCTCCTCTCCAGCCCCCTTTTCCTCCACAGAGGCCCTGAAAACCAACCAGGCCTTAAAACCTCTGATAGAAACCAGAATCAGATGCCTGTGGGGTCTAGGGTAAACCCTGCCTGCAGAAATTATCTCCAGAATTTGGCTGAAATCTTTCTGGGAAGAAGAGACTGGGTTTGTTTGATTATTAACTGGACAATTTCTTGCTTAACAATTACCTTTCTGTTCTTGTGCTGAAACAGAACCAGAAAGCTTCTTCCCTGCCAATTTCAGGGATGAGATCATCTTTTGCAAGGCCCTTGGAGAGACATTAAGTCAGGGATCTTTTGCAAAAGAAATGCATGTGGAATGTGAGATTTGAAAGAACTATGGGTCCTTTCCTTGACAAACAAACCCAATGGGGTTTTGTTGTTGTTGTTTTGGGTAGGAAGCTTCCCAGTTTTTTGTTTGTTTCTGCTTTTAAATAAAAATAGTGATGAGCCAGGGAGATTGGCCCTTTGTGGAGGGAACATGTACCTACATGGGTGCAGGCTGAAGAGTCACAGCTGAATACTCTGGCAGTATTTGAAATTGTTTCTTTCAAACAGGATTGGTGTACAAAGTCAAGAGGAAAGTCAGCAAGTATCTCGGGAAAGGACAATCATGGAAAACAGAGCCCAGATTTTAAAGTCCATGAGGGAGACACACACCTCACAGACTCTAAGTAATGGCTTTCTTCCACATAGACATGAATGTTTAAAGACCAGCGAACACCACCCCTATGCACTCAGGCCTAAGCTTAATCAACCCAAGGCTAAGTGTGCAGAAATCTTAATAGAATTCCTGGCTTTAGATTTACTGACATCTTCCCTCCATGGTCTTGCGCCAAGGAAAAGTTTGGGTAGTCTGTTATCCACACCTTGGTGTGAATTTAACCTAATGTATTATTTGTCCAAAGATGTTGTCTTTGAAGATTATAATCTCAGTGAGATAAAGATTTGCCTAAAATTATATAGTGCAGAGCAAGACCCTTCAACTCCAAATCCCAAGTTCTCTCCTTAGGGAAAACGGGATGGAGCCTTTTCGCTGGGCTATGAGGTCCAGCCAAGCCTGCAGTCTCATGCTTTCTCAGACTATGGGTATGACTGCTCTGAGCAAGCAGTGATGATAAACACGCCCAGGGTCCATTTCTGCCACCTCAGCCTCTGAATTCACGTCTCCCACAAATCACTTCTTTCCTCTAACGGACTTCTAATTCATGATAAAATGTTTTTGGGGAACCATTAGCCAATTCCTTGCTATCCCTTAGGGATCTTTCAGCATCCCGGGGAAACAACCAAAGGAATTTTCCTCAAACAATTTCATTTACATCAGTCCAAATCCCAATGTACTAAACTCTCAGCAGGGTGTTAATCTCACTAAGAGCTTCTGTAAAGTTGCTGGAACCCCATCCACAATTTCTGCTGACGGGTAGGTCTGTGGGCCCATGTTTGTAACGCATGACCCCACCTCATCCTGAGGTCAGCCAGAGCCAGCAGTCAAACCACATGAGGATTCACGTGCTTCATCCTTCACCAGATACCAGTTAGGAACAGATGAGGGCCGACAGAGAGATCCTGGAGGACAAGTAATGACCCCACAAAGGCAAAGACCCTCACAATTACAATGCATTTGGTGTTGACTGCTGCCACAGAAGTGGTTGTGAGGGTAGAGGGAACGAGCAAATGCATGAAGAGTAGCCACATGGTGAGAGCAATTAGGAACCATGTAACATGGTGTCTTAGTCTGTTTGGGCTGCTGTAACAAAATACCACAAGCTGGGTAATTTATGAACAACAGAAAATGTATTGCTCACGGTTCTGGAGGCTGAGAGGTCCAAGACTGTGGCACCAGCAGACTCAGTGTCTGGTGAGGGCTCTCCACCTTGTTACTGCATCCTCACGTGGTGGAATGGGCGAGGCAGCTCCCTTCAGCCTCTTTTATAATGCCTCTAACCCCAATCATGAGGGCTCTGACCTCATGACCTAATCACTTTCCAAAAGGCCCACCTGTTAATACTATCACATTGGAGATTAGCATCCAACGCATGATTTTTAGGGGCATATCAACATTCAGGTCATAGCACATGGAAAAGGCCGCCTGGCTTACCTCACTTTCCATTTTTCTCCAGATACTTCTTTTTTATTTTATTTTTGAAATAGGATCTCTCATTCTTCGCCTAGGCTGGAGTGCAGTGGTGCAATCACAGCTTATTTGCAACCTTGACCTCCCGGGCTCAGGTGGTCCTCCTACCTCAGCCTCCCAAGTAGCAGAAACTACAGGTGCATGCCACCATGCTCAGCTAATTTTTTGTATTTTTAGTAGACATGGTGTTTCACCATGTTGCCCAGGCTGGTCTTGAACTGCTAGACTCAAGCAATCCACCCACCTCGACCTCCTAAACTGCTGGGACTATAGGCATGAACCACCATGCCTGGCCTTCTCCAGATATTCCTGATTTTCCTCCTTATAACAGCTTAACTTACCACACCTGCCCTTTGCTCCTTCACTCGCAGGTGGAGATCTGCCTCCTCCATCAGTGAAAAGATGATCACCCAAGAGGAGATCAGCTGGTACCCTTCCCTGTGCCAAGTCCTTGTTTCATCACTCGCTATCCCTTCCTTCTCATCTGCTATAAAGAAAACATGCCTCCTCCTTTCCAAAGCTGAGTCTTCCATGTCTTGTGTTGATCCTGAGGCCTTGGAACTCTGGGATTCTTCATCCATCATCCACTCTCCCTCTTTTGCATCTTCAATCTCTCCATCTCTGACAGGGCCTTCCTCTCTGCCTGCAAACGTACTCCAGGGTCTCCAATCCCAAATCCCTTTCCTCAATCCCAGTGTTCACTCTGGCTACTGCCTGGCTTCCCTCATTCTCTTCATAGTCCAACTTTTTGGAGGAGTCGTCTAATACTTTCTCAAGCCTCATTCATCTCTCAGTTCACTATGCCCATCATATCGGGAATATTTTGAGAATTGCCCTTGGGAAACAGAGCTCTCAACTGCAAAATCGGATGTCCTAGTTCCATTTCCTTCTCTTGCAACATCTAGCATTGTCGACCATGTCCTCTCTATTGGTCATTGCCAAACACAACACAGATGGCACATACAAGCTCGTTGCTCTGCCCAAACCAGCCCATACCTCTATAAACAGTCCCCTCACTAACAAGGAATGGTGCAGTATAGAAGGGCCAGTAACAGAGAAAAGCTACCAGCACCAGAGAGAGGGAGCTATGTTGAGAAGAACCCCCACTCCAACAAGCTGGGGCCTGCATTGGAGGGTAAGGGTCAGGGAAATACACACCCCAACCCACTCGTTTCCTTCCAACACCCTCCTGCAGGGCTCCCCATTGGCTTGAACCCAACCAGAGTCCAGAAGGTGAGAGAGGCATTGCTGACAGCTCTAAAGGTGCTCCCCCCGGGCTGCCGAGCACAGTGAGAAGAGCTGGGAGTGGCAGATCTCGAGGTAAGCAGGAGGAAGCAGCATGCCCCACTCTTCCTACTGACTCTTCTCACTTGGTTTTTGTCACACTGACTCTTCTGGAAAAATCAGAGTGCCTCAAATGCAACACATCCAAAATAAAACTCATCTCCTCCCCTCACACTTTCGCCCACATTTCCAGTCTCCACTAACAGCAGGCACCTGTACTTCTTCACGGCCTTGACAGTCTTGCATTAGAGACGTCTCCTGGGAGTTTGTTAGAAATGGGGACTCTCAGGCCCTACCCAGACCTACTGGATCAGAATCTGCATTCTAATACCACACTCGGGGGCTCATGCACGCGTTAAAATCTGGAAGTGTTAGTTAAAGTACATTTCACAACCACTTCTCCTTTCCTTTTCACATTGTGTTAGCACATGCCAAAGTCAGAGGCTTAATATTAAAACAGAAAGAAGTGTCAGGCGCAGTGGCTCACACCTGTAATCCCAGCACTTTGGGATGCCGAGGCGGGTGGATCACCTGAGGTCGGGGGTTTGAGACCAGCCTGACCAACATGGAGAAACCCCATCTCTACTAAAAATACAAAATTAGCTGGGCGTGGTGGCACATGCCTGTTAATTCCAGCTACTCAGGAGGCTGAGGCAGGAGAATCGCTTGAATCCAGGAGGCCGAGATCGCACCATTGCACTCTAGCCTGGGCAACAAGAGCAAAACTCCGTCTCAAAAAAAAAAAAAAAAACCAGAAAGAATTACATTAATGGGGGCCTTTTGGAATCCTCCATAACCCCCATTTATTGCTTTGGACTTTGTCAGAGGATGCTGCTTTAAGGATTGTGTGCTTGTGGACTTGACTTTGTGCCTTCTTATTGTTTTATGAAATCCATACCTATCCCCTTGTTCCTTCTTGCCTTTACCCTTGGAGGATCATGAAAGGCACCTAGATTGCCCTTTTTGTGTAAAAAATAAAAGACTATGTTGAATATTCAAAATGAGAAGCCCATCATTTGAAAATGTTTCAGATGACATTTGCCATGTAGAAATACGTCACCCAGTTCAATTGTGTCGGGATTTGTATCTGTCCAAGTGTCAGTTTCCTCATCTACAAAACGGGGAAACCACAGTAACTCCTTTATAAGTGTCTATAAGGATTAAATGTGGCAAAATATGTAAAATATGCCCTCCAAATGGACAATGTTCAAATATTCATTGAATAAAAAAAGGAAGGTATTTAACACATCTGAGGTCAGGTGCGGTGGCTCACGCCTGTAATCCCAGCACTTTAGGAGGCCAAGGCAGGTGGATCACCTGAGGTCAGGTGTTCAAGACCACCTGGCCAATGTGGTGAAACCCAGTCTCTACTAAAAATAAAAAAATTAGCCAGGAGGTGGAGGTTACAATGAGCAGAGACTGCGCCACTGCACTCTAGCCTGAGAAACAGAGTGAGACTCCGTCTCAAAAAAATTAAATAAAATATCTGAGCTTCAGTTTACTCAAATGTAAAATGAAGACTATAATTCCAAGTTCAGTAAATGTTCATTCTTATACTCTCCCGCAGCCCACACACATGCTCACACACGTACATACACGCACGCTCATGTGTGGACACACACACAGGCATGCACACAGGCGCACACATGAGCACAAGCACGCACATACACATGCATGCACACAATCAAAACCACATGCACATACACCACGCACAGAACAGCAGGAACTCTAGCTGCTTTCCCCTCATGTCTCCTGCCCGGCTGCCTGCCCTCTGGAATCACTCTCCTGGATGGCCGCAGAGCCTCCACCCAACACAGCCACCGCTCTCCAGGTACCTCCCCTCCAACCCTCTTTCCACACCAGCCACCGTGAGCTTTCTAAAATACAACCCTGACTGTTTCATGCTTGCTTGAAACCCTCACACTGCAGCTGGGCCAAACCCATTCTACACCCCCATACACATTATGTCTCCTGCCTGGTCCCCCCTCCTCTGAGCACCCACAGCAGGGGACACAAACCTCTGATGTCACCCTGTCTTTCTCCCTTTAGACTGCAAGCGCTGCTCCAGGGCAAGGACCTGCCACATCTGATTTTGTGGTTTCAGTGTCCACTACCCCAAAGGCCAGAGCACAGCCAGGGCTCCAGAAACGCTGTTGCTAAATGCTGGTTACAGCAGAACATGAGAGGTGCTGCCCTCCCACCCACCCAGTCAACGCAGCCCCAGGATCCCCAGAGCACACAAGAGACACGAATTCTACCAGAAGGACCTCATCGCCTCCTGTTCCCAATGGCAAAGTGAGCACCCAGACATTTTAGGCCTTGTCCTGTGAGTTTGGAACTGCAGCGCCGAGCACAGAATGCACGGTGTGGTCCTCTCCAGATGCCGGCTCCTCTGTCTGCAGCAGCCCTTGAATGCCCCACCCAGAACTCCCTTGTTCAACCCTCCAGCTGTGCCTGTGCGGGGAGGCTCCTGAGCGATGCCCAACCCCTCCCTGCTGTTCCCACACACATTTTCCTTCTCCTTCCTTCAAAGCAAAAAAACAACTGCCCTTTCCAAAAGTCAGGAATGCAGGGTGAGGGCGGGGGTTGCTTGACTGGAAATAAAGATCTAGACTCCCTTTCCATAGACTGAGCACGGCCCCATAAGCAGCACCTCCTGGGCACCCCACAGAGAGTAGGTCTGACCAAGATGCCACGTAGGTACCAGCATCACAGTGCCCCATGAGTGAATGGTCAAAGACAGTGAAATGAGCAGAGGTGGACGTGAGTCAAAGCAGGCTCTATCATCACTGCTGCCTGCAGGAAGAGGCCACAGCCTGTCCTCTCCATCTGCCTCCTCTATGACAGGTCCCATCAATGCAAATGCTGTAACACCAACATCGAATTTACATTCACCTAGAGTAAGCCTGCAGTGGCCTCACACTGTGCAAGAGAATTGGGAGAGGGATAGAGGGAGACTCCAAACATGAGGCCTAACCAGGTTTCTGCCCTCAAGTATCTGTGAGCTCTACCCAGGACTGTGCAGCAAAGTAAAGCTGAAAGAATTAGACAACAAGGCTTTCCCTGGCAAGGCTTCTGTCTCACTGCAGGCAGGGCATAAGGCCCACATGAGGGCAATGAAGATTCCTATGAGGCAAGATGGAACCAGGAGCCAGACTGCAAGCCGCAGACGCTGCCTGCTCGCGAACTTCAGAGGAGAAAGGGAAGTCAGGCAGGAGGAGCCAGGAAGGTTCATGAAGGGGCACCTGCAAGGATGGATGGGCTGGTAGGATGCGCTTTTCAGATGGGGGACAGCACATGCAAAGACACAGAAGTGTGATTTGTCATGTGTGTCTGCAGGAAAGACAGACTGTCCCCACGGACATGGACGCTTGCTCATGGCATTGGTTAGGACTTATTTTGACTGATGATTCACTTTGAAATCAGCCCTGCCAGGGCTCCATGTGGCTTAGGAGCCTGGATAGGGTAAGTCGTCTTCCTTGCCCAGCCGTGTAAACAAACCACAGAGCAAGGCCAAGCCACCAGGGCGAGTCAGAGCAAGGAGAGGGAAGGCAGCTGTAAGAACCACTGCGCTTTTCCTCTTCAGAGGCCAAGGAGAAACCCTGACCCTTCACACATATGCGCAACTTCACCATCTGTGTCTGAAAATGCTGAAATCAACACAAGTGGGAAAGACAGCTACCGGGAAAGGCAGGGGGAACTGCGCAGACCTGTGTCTGCTTATTTCTCCACCTCCTAACCTCTGTTGATTTGACTGATTGACCAAAGTTCCCTGCAAGACGAAATATCCAAAGCCAAAAAGAACTCAGTGTCTATTTAGCAAGTGTGGTGGGAAGCTTCTAAAATGACTGCCAGTAACCCCCAGCTCCTGGTATTTGTGCCCTGGTTAGTCTCCTCCCCTTGCATGGGGGCTAGACCTATGGACCTGCTTCTGATCAAGAGAATACAGCAAAATCGTGCTTGGGGTGTAAAAGACTGACCACCCTCCCGCTCACACTCTCTCTGGCCCCTCCAGTGTGCCTGCTCTGGCTGCTACTGTGAGCTGCCCTACAGAGAGGCCCCCACGGCAGGGAACTGAGGTGGCCTCTGGCCAACAGTCAGCGATGAGCTGATTCTCTCCAACACTCAGCGAGTGCACTTGAAGGAGGATCCTGCCCTGGAGAGCCTTGAGATGACTGCAGCCCTGGCTGAGGCTTCAATTGCAGCTTGTGAGACCCTGAGCCAGAGAACTCTGTCAAGTCATTCTGTATTCCTAACCCACAGACACTGTGAGATAATAAATGTTATTTTGAACCACTAAGTTTCAGGGGAATTTGTTATGCAGCAAGAGATAACAAATACCTTTGAATCAGGTTTTCGGGTCTAATCAACAAGATCTTGTGTGTGCCTGAGCTAATGGCTTATGGCTGATAGGATCAGAAATGTCCCCAAATCTCAGTCTCTTCCCCATCTTCATTGTTAATTAGCATGTCTCCTAATGAGTTATATTTTTATTTTTATTTTTATTTGAGACAGGGTCTTGCTCTGTCTCCCAGGCTGAAGTGCAGTAGTGCAATCAGGGCTCACTACAGCCTTGACTCCCTGAGCTCAAGTGATCCTCTCGCTTCAGCCTCCCGGCAGCTGGGACCACAAGCGCACATTACCATGCCTGGCTAATGTTTATATTTTTTGTAGAGACAGGGTCTCACTCTATTGCCCAGGCTGCTCTTGAATTCCTGGCCTCAAGTGATGCTCCAGAGTTGGCCTCTTGAAATGCTGGAATTACAGGCATGAGCCACCTTGCCTGGCCAAGAACTGCTTTATATTTTGTTTGTAGACGTGCCGGGTGAAGCAGAAATTTCTACATGACGCCAGACTTTTTCATATGTAGGCAGACACTACAAGTCCCTTTGGAGTAAAGCTTTCTCCTCACAGGAATCAGCGGACTCACAGTCCTAGGCTGGGGTCAGAGTCAACAACAGCTGACCAGGAAGGATGCTGGTTCATACGTCCTCCCCCAGGGAAGCTCCTGGTCCTGAGGAAGGGTGTGACAGAACCCTGGGTGCTTGACAAGGCTTTCCCCACCCTGAGACTCCTTGACAGGCAGTGTTCTGGAAAAGGGTAGAGCAGCGTGCCCTTGTCCCAAGGGCAGAGCCCAACCTCTTGTCCCAAATCTGGCAACATGGACAGGATGGTCTTCCCCCAAGATCAAAGCAGGAAAAGACACCAAGGACTCTGAAAAGGAACTTAGGAGGGAAGGAGAAAGGAGGTGCTTTGTTTGTTTTTGGAAGGGCGGGGGATGATGATCTGGACTTGATAAGGAAGCCGAGGGTGGTGGAGAAGCCTGGGCCCCCTGGATCTGGGGCTGAGACCAGAACCTTCCAAGACCCTCCCATTCCAGAGGGACGTGGAGCTCTGGGCACTCCCATCTTGGCAAGGTGTGAGACTTTGCAGGCCAGTGACAAAGCTTGTGAATGTGACCTCAGAGAGGTAACACGTAGAGCCCAGCATGGGACTTCATGAGTTCAGTTCTAGGCATAGAGCTTAAGGTGACATCCAAGCCAAATGTCCAATGCTTGAACAAACAAGCCTTGTAAGTATGAGGGTTCAAAACTGAAGATAAGGAGTTTTTTATTATGGTAACATACACATAACATAAAATTTACCATTTTAAGTCAGACAGGGTGGCAGATAGTTCCAATTACTCAGGAGGCTGAGGTGGGAAGATTGCTTAAGCCCAGGAGTTCGAGACTAGCCTGGGCAATATAGTGAGATTCCAGAGACCCTGTCTCAAAAAAAAAAAAAAAAAAATACCATTTTAACCACTTTTAAGTGTATAGTTCAGTAGTGTCAGTATATTCACACTATTGTGCAACCGTCACTACCATCCACCTCCAGAACTCTTCATCTTGCCAAACTGAAAAGTCTGTCTGTACTCATTAAACAATAACTCCCCATTCCCCCCTCTCTCCAGCCCCTGGTAACCTCTCTTCTACCTTCTACTTTATTCTCTATGAATTTGCCTGTTCTAGATACCTCGTATAAGTGAAATCATACAATATTTGTCCTTGACAGACACAATATCTGTCTGACTTGTTTCATTTAGTATGATGTCTTCAAGGATCATCCATGTTGTACCATGTGTCAGAACTTCATTGCTTTTTCAGGCCGGGTGCAATGGCTCACACTTGTAATCCCTGCACTTTGGGAGGTCGAGGCAGGAGGATCACCTGAGGTCAGGAGTTCAAGACCAGCCTGGCCAACATGGTGAAACCTCGTCTCTACTAAAAATACAAAAATTGGCCGGGCACGGTGGCTCAAGCCTGTAATCCCAGCACTTTGGGAGGCTGAGGCGGGTGGATCAAGAGGTCAGGAGATCGAGACTATCCTGGCTAACATGCTGAAACCCCGTCTCTACTAAAAAAAAATACAAAAAACTAGCCGGGCGTGGTGGCGGGCGCCTGTAGTCTCAGCTACTTGAGGCTGAGGCGGGAGAATGGCGTGAACCCGGGAGGCGGAGCTTGCAGTGAGCCGAGATCACGCCACTGCACTCCAGCCTGGGAGACACAGCGTCTCAAAAAAAAAAATAAATAAATAAATAAATAAATAAATAAATAAATAAAATACAAAAATTAGCCAGGCATGGTGGCGGTCACCTGTAGTCCCAGCTACACGGAGGCTGAGGCAGGTGAATTGCTTGAACCCAGAAGGTGGAGGTTGCAGTGAGCCAAGATGCCATTGCATTGTGCCATTGCACTCCAGCCTGGGCAACAGAGCAAAAACTCCGTCTCAAAAGAAACAAACAAACAAAAAACACTTCTATTCCATTGCATGCATACACACCTTTTGTTTATCCATACATCTGTTAATGGACATTTGGGTGGTTTCCACTTTCTGGCTATTATGAATAATGCTTCTATGAACATGGGTGCACAAATGTTTATTCAAGTCCCTGCTGTCAATTCCTTGGGGTATATACTGAGAAGTGGAATTGCCAGATCCTATGGTAATACTATGTTTAATTTTGGGTGAATCGCCAGACTGCTTTTCATATACACTGCACCATTTTACATTCCCACCAGCAATGCACAAGAATTCCAAATTCTCCACATCTATACACTTGTTTTGAGTTTACTTAAAAGAATGGCCATCTTAAGGAGTGTGAAGTGGTTTTTATTTGCATTTCCCCAGTGATTAGTGACGTTTAGTATTGTTTCATGTGCTTATTGGCCATTTGTATAAAAGATATGGATTTTTTTGAGTTGTCAGCAGATAGATGCCAATTAAAGTCATGGGTGGCACCCATGGCTGCTTTCCCATCCACTTATTACCTTCTCCTTCTTTCTTATTAACATCGCGACCCCTGATTTTGTTTTGGTCTGCACTGTGCCCAGCTAAATGACTCATTTCGTATGACACTCTTGTACCTAGGGCAGGCCACAGGACCTGGTTGTGAAACGGGGGTGGAAGGCACCAGGAGGCCTCCTGAGATAACCTTTACAAAATGTAACTGACTCAGTCGGCACCCTACCTTTGCCTCCTGCCCTTTTCCCTTTTTCTTCCTCCTGCCTGGAATGTAGATGTGATGCCTGAGGATGTGGCAGCCATCTTGCACCACAGGGAAAATAGCCACACATTAAAGATGGCAAAGCAGAATACAGAAGGGGCCTAATGAGCCCTGGACTTGGCTAGCCTGGAGACTCCCTGCTCCATTAGAAATTAACCTCCTATTTGTACTGGCCACTATTTGCTTGGTTTCTGTTACATGCAGCTAAACACAATCCTAACTGGTTTATCCTAGAAGTGGATCTGCTCAGAATAAGCGTAGGGAGTGGAAGGAGAAAATAACATGAGAGTGCTCTGTGAAATGCTGAGAGATAATACAAGGCAGAAAAGGGCCCAGTGTGGTGGCTCACACCTGTAACCCCAGCACTTTGGAAGGCTGAGGTGGGCGGATCACCTGAGGTCAGGAGTTCGAGACCAGCCTGACCAATATAGTGAAACCCCATCTGTACTAAAAATACCAAAAAAAAAAAAAAAAAAAAAAATTAGCCAGGCTAATTACAGGTGGGTGCCTATAATCCCAGCTATGCAGGAGGCTGAGGCAGGAGAATTGCTTGAACCCAGGAGGCAGAGGTTGCAGTGAGCTGAGATCGCGCCATTGCACTCCAGCCTATGCAACAAGAGCAAAACTCCATCTCAAAAAAATAAATAAAGGAAGGAAGGAAGAAGAAGGCAGAAAAGGAGTCATTCATAGCAGGGGCTGACTATGAGCAACTATAATTAATGTGGAAAACATTACAGGCTATAAAAGCAAATAAATGAAGGACACAGAGTATTCCAGGAGAGAGTGTCAACATTGATGGGGGCCAGCCCCTCCACACCTGTGGGTGTTTCTCGTCAGGTGGAACAAGAGACTGAGAAAAGAAAGAGACACAGAGACCAAGTATAGAGAAAGAAAAGTGGGCCCAGTGGACTGGTGCTCAGCATATGGAGGACCCACGTTGGCACTGGAGGACCCACGCCGGCACCATCTCCGAGTTTCCTCAGTATTTATTGATCATCATCTCTACCATCTCAGAGAGGGGGATATGGCAGGACAATAGGGTAATAGTGGGGAGAGGGTCAGCAGGAGAACATGTGAACAAATGTCTCTGTGTCATAAACAAGGTTAAGAAAAGGTGCTGTGCTTTGATGTGCATACACATAAACATCTTGGTACATTAAAGAGCAGTACTAGTCTCACCTGCAGCCTTAAGGTGGTTTTCTCCTATCTCAGTAAATAGAACATACACCGAGACATTCCATTGCCCAGGGATGAGCAGGAGACAGATGCCTTCCTCTATCTCAGCTGCAAAGAGGCCTTCCTCTTTTACTAATCCTCCTCAGCACAGACCCTTTACGGGTGTCGGGCTGGGGGATGGTCAGGTCTTTCCCTTTCCATGAGGCCATATCTCAGACTATCACATGGGGAGAAACCTTGGACAATATCTGGCTTTCCTAGGCAGAGGTCCCTGTGGCCTTCTACAGTGTATTGTGTCCCTGGGTACTTGAGATTAGAGAGTGGTGTTGAGTTTTAACAAGCATATTGCCTTCAAGCACTTGTTTAACAATGCACATCCTGCATAGCCCTAAATCCATTAAACCTTGAGTCAACACAGCACATGTCTCTATGAGCACAGGGTTGGGGCTAGGGTTACAGATTAAAAGCATCTCAAGGCAGAAGAATTTTTCTTAATAGAGAACAAAATGGAGTCTCTTGTGTCTACTTCTTTCTACATAGACACAGTAACAGTCTGATCTCTCTTTCTTTTCACCACAAACCTGCTGGAAGCTATAGAGACAGCCAGTAGGGGAGGCTCTGAAAAGAATGAATTCAACCAAAGGAGACCACTAGTCTCAGAAGAGTGTCAGGAAAGATCTGTACTGCCTAGGGTTGAGGGGTGAATGGGAGTGAGGAAAAAGGGAAAAGAGTTTAAGGAAGAGGAAGGGCAGGTGCTAACAAGGAGTGTGCAGCATGTACAGTCAAAGGAGGTGTTTTTTAAATGAGAAGCCCATGACATGCTGATGGATAGAATCCAGAAGAGAGGCAGAGGCTGACAATTTAGCAGATAACACAGAACTGTCTCCTTCCACAACAATAGAATCCCCTGGCTTTTAAGTGGGCATTTAGTTAACCAACTAGAATCTACATTACCCAGCCTGCCATACAGCTAGGTTGCTCATGTGACTTATTTTGAGCCAATGATATCTCAGCAAAAGTTAGGTGTGCAATTTCAAAGCTATTTCCTTGAAGACATCTGCTATGGACACATCCTCTCCCTTCCTGTTGGCTGGGAAATTGCAGCAACTGCTTTTGACCTTCAGATTTTAAGCAGACAAATTGTACTGTATGAAAATAATACCTTTTTCATTGAGATGGGGTTTCACTATGTTGCACAGGCTGGTCTCCAACTTCTAGCCTCAAGTGATCCTCCTACTTTGGCCTCCCAAACTGAAAATAATATCTACATAAAAAATAATTAAAATGAAATAGTGATCCTTCATTTATAACAATAAGGAAAGAAAAGAGTGGTTGCCATTTTTCAAGATCTATTTTGTAAAATAAAAAGCTGGTAAATTTTTATGAATCCCCAATTTTTTCCAAAATTTTCAGGGCTGAGAAATTAACAAGTCTGAGAACCATTGTATTCATTATCTATAGCTGTGTAACAAATTATTCCCAAATTTTGCAGTTGAAAATAGTAAACATTTATTTTCTCACAATTCCTGTGAGTCAAGACTCTGAACTGGTGTAGCTGGGTTCCTTGGGCTCAGGGTCTCTGATGAGACTACAGTTGGCTGGGATGTGGTCTCATCTGAAGGCTCACCTGAGGGAGGAGGGCTCACTTCCAAGCCCTTCATGTGGTTGTTGGCAGAATTCAGTTCTTTACAGGCTATTGAAACAAAGAACTCAGCTTCTTGCCTCATGAGTCTCTCCACAGGGCAGCTCACAACACAGTAACCAGCTTCCAGCAGAGTGAGCAGGTCAAAGAGCAGGAAAGGGCAAGCAAGATGGAAGACAGGGTCTTTTTAGTGGCCTACAGAGTCTCCTGCTGCCTGCTTCCTCCTCCCAGATGCAGGAGGGCCAGGTTTGGCAGGGTGGTGAGCCTTCTCCAGTGTGACAGGAAAAAAGGAGAGGCTAGGAGCCACCATGCCTCTTTGTGTAGGTGAGTTAATGGGAAGCTGAGGAATGGTGGACTGCTGGCTTTCATTTTCACCCCAAATTAGGGCAGCCACCCAGAATTGAGGGCAGGCAGTTGGGGAAGGGGGTGGTAGGCGATTTGAGAGGAATGGGGAGCTTTCAAATAGTAGGGTGGAGAACAGGAGACAGATGAGAGGAGAGAAAGCCATGGAAAGTGATGCTCTAGCTTGGACCCAAACCTGGAGAATTTTTAAACTCTGCACAAGCTGTACTTCAAGGATCCAGCAGTTTATGTCCATATGAGTTGATGCCTAAATTCACCCCAGAGTCAGATTTGCCCTTTTCTAGGAAAGCCATCTTGAGCGAAGCCAATGCCCACGTTATCCCTGAAGGTAACTGTGAAGCCTCCAGGAATCTGAACGCAGATGTTCCAGGCAGATATGAGCGCTGCCTGATCCAAGGGTGGGTGGAGGGAGGGAATGGACTGTGCTCCTGACATCCCCTGTGCCCAGCTGATACCCAAGTGTGTTGATAGCAGCGGTGGCTCTGTGGAGCCTGCAGGGCCCAGCGTGGGGCTGTCGCTGAGGATGGAGCTACTGTCCCTCTCCCTGTCCGCAACTGGATGAACCCCACTGTCAAGTGTCCTAGGCACAGACAGACCAAGGCACAGAAATGAGAGGATCTGAGTCCCGGGCTGTAGGAAAAAGGAATTTCCTCTTCTCTTTGGGCCTGGGGACAAAGTAAAGGCTGTCCCAAAGGTGAATGGAAGTCCTCATCCTCTCTCCTGAATATAGAGAGGCAGAGAGGGCCCTCTCTCTGGGGAGGAGACGATGGCAGCCACAACTCTGTGAGAGTCCCCATCTCCCCAAGGATGATCCTATGGCCCTAGCAGACACCACGCTGGGAGGTGGATTGCACCGCACTGCCCTGTGCTTGTCCAAGCCTCCAGGATGGTCCTGCTAAATATTTCAGCCTGATCTCAGCTGTGTTACAGGACTTTGGAGAAAAGCCTACTCATCCCCTTGCCCAGAATACCAGAAGGGACAGCAGTGTCCCTTTTCTGGCCCAGGGCAACCACGTGCTCACACGATGCAGAGGCCAGAGTCCAGAGCCCAGGACCACACACTACCAGTTCTTCTAAGACAGCAGGCTGAGGCAGGCCTGGGGAGTCGAGGCATACTGGAGCAGGGGGTGGGGCGGAGGAGGTTGGAGGTGAGGGTCCTGCGTGGGCAGAGGGCATGTGAAGTGGATTGAAATCGGAGCTTATATTAGCAGGTGACTGCTGAGGGTCACATGTACTGGTCAAGCAATTACAAGCTGGTCAGGCACTGGGGTGGGCGATGAGGGGGGCAGTCTAGACTGAGGCATGGTCAACCCATTTGTGCCTGCAGTTTTGTGTGACTGGGACACCCCACTGGCATCTCCTAGCGCAGCTCCTTTCAGATAGCTCTGCAGCCAGACCTCAGACAAGCTGCCAGTGCGGGTTAGAGGGAGATGTGGCCACCTGAGAGGCTGCGCGGCTTCCCTTTCTCCACCAGGGCCGTCGCTCCTGGAGCAAGAAGCCGGCATAAGTGAGACCTCGAGTTCCAAAGCGACCTCAGCACCAAGGAATTCCGCACTGTTTTGAATAGCCAGAACCAACTTCCAAATCAATGCAAAATCCACTCACCTAGGGGCCTCCTCTTAGCTTAGCCCTTGTCACCCCCAGCCCGGGACCCTGAGGTGACAGCAGCTCACCTCAGAGACGCCAACATTCTTTTCTGGTCCCTAATGCGCTGTGGACAGGGAAACAACCCAGCCTCGCTGACCTCAGCCATCTTCCTGTGCCAAAAAAGGGAAAGGAGCCAAAAGGAAGAGAGGCGGGAGAGACCACATTTTAAGGAGAAAGATATTTACAGATAGGCTCCCTCTCCTGCCTTCAACCCCTGAACTATAAAGCCTTGAAACGTTGCAATCTGCAATCAAATGTCAGACACAAAACCTTCCGGCTGGAGGTGCAGCCGTGCCAGCTTCCTGAATTCTCTCCTCAAAGTCGGCTGCGTGGGGATTTAAACTCATTTAAACTGGTGGGCCTGGGACAGGCTGTATCCACCAAAAACCAGGAAAGGGAGCGGGCGCGGGGCGTGCACCGCTGTAGGAGGGCTCTATGTGTGTGAATCCAGGCTCCGAGTCCGCACGCCCACCTGGGGCGGTGGTCCAGCCGCCAGGAACCCGCTTCCCAGCCGCTCCCCCTCACGCAGGAAGCCGGGACTCTGGGCCCAGCTCTCCCGGACCACGGCCACGTCCTGGTTCCAGCTACGGTGGCAGAAAGAAGCCACAGAAACCCAAAGGACAGGAGGGGAAACTGAGCTTTCCGCGTGGGTGCGGCTGCCCTTGACACCCGCTTGGGGGCTCCGGAGGGCGAGGCAGGGCGGCCCCGCGCTGAGGGTGGAAGCGTGAACCTCCCAGCAGAGCGAGCGGGGAGAGGCCGTCCGGAGAAATGCCCCGCTGGCCCGACTGTGGCCCTCGAGAAAGACGCCTGTCCCGTGAGCACCGCCCCTTCTGTGGTCTCCAGACGCCCCCCTGGGATCACTGCGCGCCTCTGCAGCTTCCCCACTCCCGGTCCCAGAGCCACGCCCGGGTGTGCGGCTGACACAAGGTACCTCAAGGCCGGAGCCCCTCTGCGACCCCTGCTTCCGAGGGCAGGGCCCCGGGCGCCTGCAGCCTCTTCCGCACCGAGCTCGGCGGGTGCGGGTCTGGAGGCGGGTCTGGGGCTCCTGGCATAGGTGGAAGTGGTGGCAGGTAGGAGGCGCTGAGGGGACACTACTGTCCCTGCCTTCCAGACAGCGTCCCGGGACGACTGTGCCGCCAGGGCCTAGAAAAGTGCCTGAAGCCCAGGGGCCGCTCTCTGAGGGAGAGGGGGCCGATCTGGGTGAGATCAGAGAGCGGGCAGAGGAACCTGGAGGGGACCAACCCAGAGTGGGGGTTGCCCACAGGGTGTCCCTTGGGTCCTGCCCTAGACTGCGCTGGATGGGATTCTGCACACCCCACATTCCAGCCTCCCGGGGCCATTGACGCCCTGTGTTTGCAGGCATGGCGCGCCCGGCAGAGCGAGAAATGTAAGGAAGGGCACAGGGCCAGGACGCGTGGCCACCTCTTACTGCGCTTCCTTCCGACTCCCGGGGGCTTCGCCGCGTCTGTGCTCGTTCAGGCTGGGAAGGCGCTGCCCCCGTGTGGCCGCTGCCCGTCTCCGCAAGGCTGTCGTGCGGGGCGCTCCTCCGCTGTGACCAGCGCCTCTCTGTTCGTTTGTGTGACCCCATCTCTGGCTCACACCCACCTGCGGTGGATATGGCGCGGGGGTGGGGGTCACAATAACACCACAAAGTAGCATTTTTCTGGTTCGGCTCCACCTGGAGAACTTTGGGTTCTGCGGACCCCCAAAATTCCAACCAATTACAGAGTAGTTCAGAAATTCCAGGAGTCTGGGCCACTGTGGCGGTCACCATCTTCTCCTGCTGAGGGGCTGAGGAGCCCATTGCTGTCCCTCTCTTCCCAGTGCTCTCAGTGCTGAACTCCAGCATGCCCCTGGGGAAGGCCCCGCCACAAAGCCTGGCTGCTCCACGCTCCCTGGCTCGGGCATCCTCAAATCCCTCTTCCTCTCTGGCAGTCAGTGGTTTCTTTACATCAACTGGGGGCCCCTCAGCCCCCTCCTGCGGGGTGCCCCCAAGGTTAGACTCTCCGATGAAGACCCCGCTCCATTTACACGGTGGTTTTGTTTTACATTTTTAAGCAACAGTTCTCTCAGATATTATTATCATTATTATTATTATTAACAGAGAAAGCATCATGTGGGTATAAAAGAAAAGGCAGAGAATGAGGACTAGACCCCTGCTCTGGTGTTCTCCAAGCAGCGCTGTGCCCCTGGGGGTCTCTTGGGTGACTCTGCTTAACAGGGGATCACCTGTTGAAATAGATGCCTGTGGTGTTCATGGCAGGGGACATGAGGATCTTTTAGTGCAGAAGAAAGTTTTAGTGGAAAGGAGATGGTGGAGCAGTGAATGAGAGGGTGACTCTGTGGTATGTGGTCCCAGCCCCACTCAGCGCAAGAACTGAGCCTGGTAGTACCTCAGGAGTAGCGCCTGTGGGGTGACCAGCTTGTGGGGCAAGGCGTGGGCCCTGAGGAGAGGGCACAACAGGTGCGGATGATTGCTAACCCAGACCGGCAAAAGACGTAATGGGCTTGTGCCCAAACACACACACATAAACTCCTAGAAACTTTGAGAAATGCCTGTGGCATTTGGAGTGGTGGAGGAGGACACCAACGTCCTGTCGTTATGAAGGATCCCAAAGCTGGGGGAATGAAGCCAACATATGGACCCACAGATTGGCTGCTGCTGGCGATAGTCACAGGTCATGGGGATTCTGTCTGGGATCACTGGAGTCCTGATGCTCTGTCTACCTACATCATGCACATGTGACACCCTTGGAGTAGAACCAGTTTAGTCACAGGGTAACCCTGGCAGTGGCACCCAAAGAGAATTCTGGAGCTTGCAGCTAGGAGGGACCCTCAGTACTCCCTGCTGGCTCTGGGGACCCCAGAGGGCAGTGAGGGGACAACAACTGAGAGGCCCTCCTGGGCTGCTCTGAGCTCCTGGGCAGGTCTAGAGAGGTGGCTGGATGTTCCAGAGGGAGGAAAAGGTGAGTGGCTTTGCCCAAGCTGGCTGGCGTTTCTGGTCACTCTATGTTCCTAGAGAAAGGATGCCTGAGAACACTCAAAGTCCTTAGGTCAGACCCAACGTATCTAAACAGACAGAGTCTTCCTAGAGACTCTGGGGAAACTATGGAGTGGGGGGTCACAGGAACTATATCAGATGTGCCAGAATCTGGGATACAGGCACACAAGCTGGGTCGGTGATTCCTGAAGCCAGGTTACCCCAGCCTTTCCAGTGACACGATCCAGTCATAAGTCCCCTTTTGTGCTTCAGTTCCATAGAGTAGGGTTTTTGTTACCCATAACCAGAGGAGTCCTCTCACAACGCAGGATTTGTTAAGTCTTCCCACATAATTAGATATGGGCTAACAGGAAGTGGACATCTCAGGCAGTGGTAATCTGAAGGCTGCGGTGCTACTCAGAGAGGTGTGGTAGGTGCTGTGCAGGTTGTATTGGGAGTGTGAACTGAATTATCGTGGCAGTGTCTACTTCTGAATGCTGGGTGTGGCTGGCCCAGGAGACTCTGGACCCAGGAAAAGCCTGTTTTGCATTTTCTCCTACAGGTTGATCTCTCTTACACTGAGTACCTCTCACCCCGCACTTCAAGATACCAGCACTTAACACTTAATTCTAGTGTATTGGGTGCCTGAAAACAGCCACATGCAATAATAAGACTCTCCGCAGTTCTAAATGGCATGAACTAGCTACACACAAAGAGAGGGAAGAGGCCCCTGTGGATTGAGGATTATTAAATATGAAGTATGTTTGTCAGGAAAAAAACCTTTGTTTATATAAACAGTAGAAGCGCCGCCATGGTAACCCTGTTGGGTTTGCTCTGCAGCCCATAAAGGCCTCAGAGCCAAATTACCACCTCCTTTTTCATTGCTAGCCTACATTTTTTAAAAAACATCTCCAGCCAAAATTCCATGATCTGCCTGCTTGGTTTCCAGGCTCAGAAAATATCATTTAAAAAGGACTTGGGAACCAGTTAGAACTGCTGCCAATGCTTCTAAATGAAAGCTCATTTCTCTCACACACACTCTTACACACAAAGACGCATTTTGTTTGCCAAACTACAGTATGCTTTTCCTTTTTTATGTAACCCAAGTTTCCTTGGGCCTCCCGAGCCTGCGGGGCCGATGAAATGACACTAACATGTGACTCACAGGAACCAGATCCCATGGGCTCCAGGTGTTTCTCCCACTTGCTTGCAAGGGCCTTGGCTCCTAGGAGGTCTCTGAGTCCTCTGGGTCGTATGCCTGGACATGGCCCTGAACAAATCCACTGCCAGACACAGGGCGGCTTGTCTCTGCAGCAGGGCCCAATAGGGCCCGCGTCACCTCTGTACTGTACCTGGAAGTCAGGGCACTTGATGATGGGTGAGGAGGGTGCTTTGAGGAGAACCCTTCACCTCCCTTTGTGCTACACTCAAGAAACACGCCCCAAACCAGGCCGCTGTGCCCACTGCCTCACAGGCATTGTCAGCAGATGATCTTAGCGTTTACTCACATGCCCCTGCCATCCAAAGATCCCGGCCACAGACCGCAGGGCTGGTCCCAGTGGTGGCAGGTGGCCCTTCTCAGCGTTAAGCTTCCTCCTGTGGCTGAGGGCAAACTCATCATTCCAGCCCTGCAGGAAGCTCCTCAGGCCCTCACCCCAGGAAGTCTTTTGGGTGGCCAGGCAGCCCCATTCTGACATGTCCAAGCATGTCTGTTTCCACTTAGCCTCAAGTGGGATCCCTTCTCCATCCTCTCCATCCGAGACAGCCCATTCGAGAAGGCAGGCGGGAGAGCCACCCTCTCCGTGTGGCCGCCTGAGGCTGCCGAGAAGCCAAGCTGGGCCCGAGCTCTGGGGGAAAGGATTGCTCCACTCCAAGGGAAAACTAAATTGACATCAGATTATTTTCCTACATCTTTTCCCACTTTTTAATATTTGCCACATTGCATTCCACATTCCAATCTCCAAAAGGATGGGAGCGTTAATAATATAAAAGAAAGAAGTGAAATTAACTGGACTGTAGAACTTTTATTATTTTCAAGTATATAAAGCATGAGATTTATGGCTGAGCATAAAGCATGGCTTTGACTTGAAATGTTCTCCTAGAGATACATTAGGGAAACAGCCTGATAGGGAAGCAGACCTGTGGAGATACAGTGATGTTGCAATAAGCCAAGGTAAAGTTATTTACTGAGTTTGGTCAGTTTTGGTATTTCTCTGCTTCTCTTACTTGGCTTGCCATAGTTTTGCTTACTTTTCAACGTTTTTAAAGTTCTTCATTTAATAGAGAATTAGTAATGCTGTCTCTGTCTCTTGATTTTCTGCTTCCCATTCACATTTCTGATGAGTAAAACACCTTCCACATGTTACAGGTGTTACATATGTTCCATATGTTCCATATATTACAGCATTAAAAGCCCTTTTATAGACATTCTTTCAGTGAATACGTGTGTAAGATCTTCATTTGCTTTTTTACACCTCAACTCAGGCTTCAATTCACACATTTCCAACTCAACCCAGGGTAGATGGGGAATCAAAGCGACTTTTAGATAAGGGCAAACTGGCTTATTCTGGTGTTTCAATCCAAACATAACACTGAGAAAATGACGTCTCTCTCTTTAGCTCTAGCACCAATTGAGGAGCAGGGAAAGAGAAGCTAAATAAAATTTTAGCATAAGTCCGGACTTTTACATCATTACTTTCTTCAAAGTGTTATAAATATATGAGCAACTATGTGCAAGGTACTTTTGCCTGTATTATTCCACTGAGATCCAGGTCTGCACGAGCACACAGTGCTCCCTCCCATACCAAGGTTCGAACAATAGATTTCAGTGGTTGTGTCCATGTATATAAAGAGAAAGTGGTTCCTAAACAAATTTCAATGAACATTTCCCCCTCCAGGAAGACAGAGAGTCGTGGCTACTGCACACTCTTGCCTAAGGTTGTACAATGGACGCAATAAAACTATGAGATCTAAAGACGATGTTTCGGCCAGGTGTGGTGGCTCTCACCTGTAATCCTAGCACTTTGGGAGGCCGAGGCAGGTGGATTGCCTGAGCTCAGGAGTTCGAGACCAGCCTGGCCAACATGGTGAAACTCTGTCTCTACTAAAAATACAAAAAAAAATTAGCCAGGCGTGGTGGCAGGCACCTGAAATCACAGGTACTTGGGAGGCTGAGGCATAAGAATCGCTTGAACCAGGGAGGTGGAGGTTTCAGTGAGCCAAGATCACGCCACTGCACTTCAGCCTGAGTGACAGAGCGAGACCCTGTCTCAAAAACAAAAACAAAAAAACCCCTACCTCTTAGCAAACCAAGAAGAAGAAGAAGAAAAAAAAAGTTCTTAACCTGATAAAGAGTATCTACAAAAGTCTACAGTAAATATAATGATAAAATGCTGAAAGCTTTCCTTTGAGATCAGGGACAAAACAAAGATGTTTCCATTACCATTTCAGTTCAAACTGTAATGGATGCCCTAGGCAGCACTGTGGAGCAATTTTTTAAAAATACATAAAGATTAGAAGAAAAGAAACAAGTGTGCTGTTATTCACAGGTAATATGAGTATATACCTAGAAAAATCCATTAGAATTAACAAGTAAGTTTAGCAAAGTTGCAGCAAACAAAAATCAGCATGCCAAATTTCATTGGATTTTCTATAACAGCAACAAACAGCTTTTAAAAATAATTTTAAGAACAACAGAAAATATCAAATACCTAGGAATAAATACAACAAAAGATGTGCAAAGTCTCTGAATTGTTTCCTGTGGCCGCTGAAACAAGTTACCACAAACTTGGTGACCTAAAAACAACAGAGATTTATTCTTTCACAGTTGTTCTGGAGGCCAGAAGTCCAAAGTCAGTATCACTGAGTGGATGCTGGTAGGGCCGCACTCCCTATGGAGGCTCTACAGGAAAAAGCTCTTTCTTGTCCCTTCCAGCTTCTGGTGGCTGCTGGCATTCCTTGGCTTGTGGCTGCATCCCTCCAGTTTCTACCTCTGTGGTTAATTGCTTTCTCCTTTTTGTGTCAAATCTCCTTCTGCTTCCCTCTTACAATGATACCTACAGGGCCCCACCCAAATAATCCAGGAAAATCTCCCCATCCCAAGATCCTTAACTCAATCACATCTGCAAATACTCTTTTCCATATAAGGTAACATTTACAAGGTCCCAGCATTAGGACCTGATATCTTTGGAAGTCATTATTTAGTCTACTACAGACTCTATGGATAAAAATTATAGAAATGTAGAGTCATTAATGAGATATATAAGCAGAGATGTGCTCAAACCATACGCACAGCCTGGAAGGCTCAACATTGTAAAACTGCCAATTCTCCCCATATTCATCTATAAAATTAAGGTAATTCCAATAAAAACCTCAGCAGTTGTGTAACTTGACAAGCTGCTTCTAAAATCCTTATATAAATTGAAAAGAAAAAGAATAGCCAAGATATTCTTGAAGAAAAACAATAAGCAAAGGAGGGTTGCCCTACCAGATATCAAGACTTCTTATAAAGCTACATAATGGAGAGAGTGTTGAATTGGTATAGAGATAAATAGCCCATGGAAACAAACCCACTTATCAACACTTGATATGAGAGGTGACATTGCAGAGAAATTGGGAAAGGATGGGTTTTTTGATAAACATGCTGGGAAATAGGATATCTTCATTTAAAAAAAAAAAAAAAAAGGTTTTTTTGTTTTTGTTTTTGTTTTTTTCTTTTTGAGACTGACTCGCTCTGTCGCCCAGGCTGGAGTGCAATGGCGTGATCTTCGCTCACTGCAACCTCTGCCTCTCAGGTTCAAGCGATTCTTGTGCCTCAGTCTCCTGAGTAGCTAGGATTACCCGCACCCACCACTGTGCCTGGCTAATTTTTGTATTTTTAATAGAAGACAGGGTTTTGCAGTGTTGGCCAGGCTGGTCTCGAACTCCTGACCTCAAGAGATCTATCCACCTTGGCCTCCCAAAGTGCTGGGATTACAGGCATAAGCCACCATGCCCGGCCAAAAAAACACAAACAGACAAAGAAAAACAAACAAAAAAGGTAAAATGAATTCCTACATCATATCAAACTTAAAATCCATTTCAGGTGAACTAAAAATCCAAGGATGAAAGGAAAAGCTATAAGGGTTTTAGAAAACAATACAGGAGAATGTGTTTAAAACCTAGGAAGGATTCCTTGAACAAGTTACATAAAAACACAAATCATGAAGGGAAAATAGGTGATCAATCTGACTATATTAAAGTTAAGGATTTCTATACAATACCAAAAAAAGAATGAAAAGGCAGGTCACAAAGTGGAGAACATATTTGCAATACACAACAAAGAACTAGAATTCAGAATATGTAAAAAATCCCTCCAAGTTAAAAAGTAAACAATAAATCGGGCAACAGAGCAAGACTCTGTCTCAAAAAAAAAACAAAAACAAAAAAAACAATAAATCATCCAATTTTTAAAAACTGATTTTAAAAAGATTTGATTAGATTTATCACAAAAAAAAGCAGTCAATACACATATGAGAAAATGCTCAAATCATTAATAATCATGGAAATATAGGCCGGGTGTGGTGGCTCACGCCTGTAATCCCAGCACTTTGGGAGGCTGAGGTGGGCAGATCACGAGGTCAGGAGATTGAGACCATCCTGGCTAACATGGTGAAACCCCGTCTCTACTAAGAATACAAAAAATCAGCTGGCCGTGGTGGTGCTCACCTGTAGTCTCAGCTACTTGGGAGGCTGAGGCAGAAGAATCGCTTGAACCTGGGAGGCGGAGGTTGCAGTGAGCTGAGATCATGCCACTGCACTCCAGCCTGGGTGACAGAGCGAGACTCCTCTCCAAAAAAAAAAAAGGAAATATAAATTAAAATCATAATGAGAGACAAGGATGTATTCATCTGGCAAAAGTTTTAAATGTAAATTGAAACTTTTATCATTTTATGGTAACAATTTTTGTCTCTAGTAATGCTTTTTTAAACTTTTTGTTTGAGACAAGGTCTTGCTCTGTTACCCAGGCTGGAGTGCAGGGGTACAATCATAGCTCACTGTAAACTCAAGCTCCTGGCACAAGTGATCCTTCTACCTCAGCCTCCTGAGTAGCTGGGACCACAGATGCACCACCACACCCACTTAAGGGTTTTGGTTTTTTGTTTGTTTTGTAGACATGGGGAACTCACTATGTGGCCCAGGCTGGTACAAACTCCTGGGCTCAAGCGATCCTCCTGCCTCAGCATCCCAAAGTGCTTGGATTACAGGCACGAGCCACTATATCCAGTCTCAAACTGTTTTTATTGTGGTAAAATATATATAACATAGAATTTGCCATTTTAACCATTCTTCAGTGTACAATTCAGTGGCATCAATTACATTCACAATGTGCAATGATCACCACTATTCATTTTCAAAAGTTTTCATCACCCAGCATGGTAACTGTATCTATTAAGCAATAACTCCCCATTTTTTCCTCCTTCCAGCCTCTGGTAACCTCTAATTTACTGTCCCTATGAATTTGCCTATTGTAGATATTTTATATAAATGGAATTCTATAATATTTGTTATTTAATGTCTGGCTTATTTCGCTTATGTTTTCAAGGTTCGGCTATGATGTGGAGTGTATCAGGACTTCACTCCTTTTTATGACTCAGTAGTATTCCATTGTGTGTACGTATCGCATTTCGTTTACTCATTCATTGTTGGACACTTGGATTGTTTCCACTTTTGGCTGTTGTAAGTAATTCTGATACAAACATTGGTGTACAAATACCTAAGTTTCTGTTTTCAGTTCTATTGGGTATACACCTAGGAGTGGAACTGCTGGTTCGTATGGTAATTCCATGTTTAACTTCTTGAGAAGCTACTAAACTTTTCCATGGAAGATGCACTATTTCCAAATAAATCATTTTCACTTACAGCCTATCTCATCATATTCATGTAGCTCACCATCTTTCCTTGGGTTGGGATTTGCCTGGTGTACCTTTTTCTAGCCTTTCACATTCAACTCTTCTGTGTCCCTGTGTTTCAGATGTCTTCTATACTTGTTGTGATTATTACAAATGTACATGGATTTTCTAAATTCCATTTTTTTCTTCTGTCACTTTGGAAACTATATTCTCTAGTTATAATCTTTTAGTTTTCATAAAAGTTTAAATATCCATATTTAACTTCACAAAGTCACAAGTTATCTTTATCCTCTTGCCACATCATAAAAAGAGCCTTATTAACTCTGCTCATCTACTCCTAAGTTACAATATTATTGTCCAGCATTTTAGTTCATTATGGATTGTTTTATAGCTCCTAAAACATTACTGTTTTACAGTTAGTGCTTTAGACTTACCCTCATTTAAAAGTGTTTTCTTTTGTTTTCCTCACCATTCTTTTTTAAAGAGATGGGATCTTGCTATGTTGCTCAGGCTGGAGTGCAGTGGCTATTCACAGGCATGACCATTGTGCACTACAGCCTTGAACTCACTGCCTTAAGTGATCCTTCTGCCTCAGCCTCCTAAGTGGGACCACAGGTATGTGCCACCACACCCAGTCACCGTTCATTATGTTGCATCTTAAGCCTTTGTGGGATCATTTTCCATCACCTTAGCATTTATCCTTGGAAGATTTTAGTGAGAGTCCCAGTTTTTATTCATCAGATAACACATTTTCCCATCAGTCTTCAAATTCAGTTTCATGAATTATTTTTTCAGCACTTTGAAATAGTTCCATTGTCCTTGTTTCCACTGGTGCAGTTGGGAAATAAGTTGTCCGTTTAATAATTGACTTTTTGTGGGTAGTCTTATCTCTCTGGCTGCTTTTTAGATCTCTTCATCTTTTGTGTTCAGTTTCAAAACAATGTGTTTAAGAATGCAATTTCCTTTAATCAGCTTAAGATTTGTGAAGCACTCTAAATTCTAGGATTTGTCTTTAATCTGGCCTAGAAAATTCTCTAAAAAGTAAAGAAGCTTTGACTTTTCTCATTTTCTATCACTCTCTATAGTAAATGCTGCATTCTGGATTATTTCTTCAGACCTATCTTTTTGTTCACTAATTCTCTCTTCAGCTGGGCCTAATCTGTTCATCCATTCTAATTTCATTTGTTATATTTCATTCTCAGTCCTTCCTCACATCTGCCTTGTCTTTCTTTATTGTCTTATACCTTTGTCATATATTTGATTCCTCTTATTGCTTCTGATACAGTCAGCCCATTGTATCCATGGGTTCTACATCCATGGACTCAACCAACCATGGATCCAAAATATTTGTTTAAAAAATATAAAATTACAACAATAAAAAATAATACCAATTTTTAAATACAGTACAACTATTTACATAGCATTTACATTGCACTGGGTGTTCTGTTTTGTTTAGAGACAGGGTCTTGTTCTGCCATCCAGGCTGGAGTGCAATGACACAATCATAGCTCACTGCAACCTTCAACTCCTAGGCTCAAACAATTCTCCTGTCCCAGCCCCCTGAGTAGGTAGGACTACAGGAACAAGCCACTGTGCCTGACTAATTTTTTTATTTTAGTTTTTCTAGAGATGGTGTCTCATTACGTTGCCCAGGCTAGTCTCAAGCTCCTGGACTCCAACAATCCTCCTGCCTCAGCCTCCCACAGCACTGGCGTTGCAGGTGTGAGCCACTATGCCTGGCTATATCAGGTATTATAAGTAATCTACAGATTGTAGAGATGGAAATAAAGCTTCCCTTCTTTCCTCTCTGAAGGTTTGCTGAAACGAGCTGATGACAGATTAACAGGAGAAAAGGCATACAAATTTCATACACACATGGACACGGGAATCCCACAAATATGAGACTCAAAGCAAGGACACATGGCTGAAACTCAAACACCCTCTTTATAAGGAAGAGGAAAAGGTTTCATCTTTATAAGGAAGAGGTTTCATCATGCTACTCAGATGGCATGCAGTTTAAAACTTATTAATTGAAGCCATGCTTGTAATCCCTGAGGACTCTGGGAGGCCAAGGCGGGAGGATTGCATTCCCGTAAGTATTCCAAGACATAATAGCTCAAAATCCAAAATCATACACATGGGAGATAAGATACTACAAATGATAGGATCAAATTTGCCAAGATAGCAAACATTTCAGGCAGTCCTCTCGCCTAAATGCCTCCCACCTCATGGGGAGCTGTAGGCAATTTTGGAAGGGTAGTAAATAATTTCTAGGGGAAATGAATCAACCTGGGAGGCAGATATTATCTTATAAATGATTATTTTAGAAAACTGAAGATGATCAGCAAATTACAGGAAGGTGAGGGGTGGAACTACATTGTGAACAAAGGTTGTCTTATGCAAACAGTCTTTCAGGCTCTCAAAGCTGCTCTCAGAATAGATGAAAAGTCTATCTGGGCATGATGACAACTTTTAGTCTCTTTCTCTTCTCCACTGGTTTATCTTTCCTGGTTAGAAGACTCCTAGAAAGGGGGCTCTTAAGACAACTGCATTTCTTTGGAAAGCAGTTTCCTTAGTCAAATAAAGAGATTCGTCTCTCTTGAGTGGGGGAGAATTGCATGAGGCCAGGAGTTTGAAACCAGCCTGGGCAGACATAGCAAGACCCCATCTCTACATAAAGGAAAAGTCAGGTGTGGTGGCATTCACCTGTAGTCCCAGCTATTCAGGAGGCTCAGGCGAGAGGACTGCCTGAAATGTTTGCAGTCTTGGCAAATTTGATCCTATCATTTGTAGTATCTTATCTCCCATGTGTATGATTTTGGATTTTGAGCTATTATGTCTTGGAACACTTATGGGAATGCAATCCTCCCGCCTTGGCCTCCCAAAGTCCTAGGGGATTACAAGCATGGCTTCAATTAGTAAGTTTTAAACTGCATGCCATCTGAGTAGCATGATGAAACCTTGAGCTGTCCCACCCAGGACATGAAACACCCCTATGTCCGGTGTCTCTACCCTTATACACTACCTGTCTATTAATCACTTAGTAGCTATCCTGGTTATCAGATCCAAAAAAAAAAAAAGAAGTATAAATAGAGATTGCTACCATCTGTAGTTTCAGGTATCCACTGGGGGTCTTGGAATATATCCCTTGTGCACAAGAGGGGATGACTGTATATAAGACTTTTATATCAAGAGAGGTTGTGATTGAGAGGAATCATATAACACAGAAATGGACAGAGTAATTTGTGTAACTTCTATCTCCTCTTCTTGGGAAGAGGGTGAGTGTGTGTTCATTTCAAAAGGGATAGCTGCTCCATGACAGGCAGAACCATGATACTTTTTTTTTTTTTTTTTTAGTCGGAGTCTCGCTGTCGCCTAGGCTGGAGTGCAGTGGCGCGATCTCCACTCACTGCAAGCTCCGCCTCCCGCGTTCATGCCATTCTCCTGCCTCAGCCTCCTGAGTAGCTGGGACTACGGGCCCGCCACCATGCCCAGCTAATTTTTTGTATTTTTAGTAGAGATGGGTTTTCGCCATGTTTTTCTTTGGAAATTTAAACATGAGTTCAAGGGTAAGTCTAGATGTGTGTTGCAAAGGGTGAACTGTGCTAGACAATGTCTGCTGAATATTCTTTTTTTTTTTTGAGACGGAGTCTCGCTCTGTCGCCCAGGCTGGAGGGCAGTGGCCGGATCTCAGCTCACTGCAAGCTCCGCCTCCCGGGTTTACGCCATTCTCCTGCCTCAGCCTCCCGAGTATCTGGGACTACAGGCGCCCACCACCTCGCCCGGCTAGTTTTTTGTATTTTTTTAGTAGAGACGGGGTTTCACCATGTTAGCCAGGATGGTCTCGATCTCCTGACCTCGTGATCCGCCCGTCTCGGCCTCCCAAAGTGCTGGGATTACAGGCTTGAGCCACCGCGCCCGGCCTGAATATTCTATACTAATAAAAAATTAGCTGCATGTACTGGAGCATACCTGTGGTCCCAACAACTTGGAAGGCTAAAGTGGGAGGACAGCTTGAGCCTAGGAGGTCAAGGCTGCAGTGAGCTATGATCATGCCACTGCCTTCCAGCCTAGGCAACTGGGAGAGACCCTTTCTCAAAATAATAGTAATAAAAACAGCACTATCTTCTGATAGAGCTAGGAATGCACAAACTAATTTATACAAATCTGTCCCTGCTAAGAAGACACAAATCATTTAAATTCCCAGTGTCATGTCAGCAAAGTCAATTCTGTATTCAAAGGCCAGCTTATTTTCACCACTTCAAGCAACAAAAAAAGATTACATATATGAAAAAGTTTCTAAATTAGTTTTTTTCAAACAAAGAAATGCTCTAAACTTTAGTAACACTACATGGGTCCAAGTTAACAACCAAGAACAAAAGATAGAAATCCTACAAAGATTCCCAACACTTCCTAGGTTTCTGCATAGCAGCAATGAAAGGAAATTAATAATAAATATTGGATTTACATTTTATTCAAAGGATAAATACAAAATTAAGAAAGAGTTCAAATTCAAAGCAAATATGCTTGATATTTCAAAACAATTCTACATACAAAGTACAATAGGAAAAAAACCAAAAGCCCCCATAAATTAGAGTGGCTAGACACATTCATGTCTAGCAGAAAGAAACTTGGAATTTAATGCAATGTTATTTCTCTTGCCTAGAAGCTAAAGCCTTAATTGTCTCAGATATCTTCCATCTCCTTATAGGCATTACTTGAAGACAACAATGGAGCAAGCTTTTTAACGAACTTGCCATAGTAAAAAACCAGTAACAGATGCCACACTGGAAAGAGGACAACAATGTAACCTAAAAGGGAGCTACTGGCAGAAATAAAAACTAGTAATACTGATAACATCTAGACCTTTGCAGATGTTTAGAGTACTGTACAATCTTAAATTATTATTTGTCAACCTTTGGGTCTCACAAATTAAGAATGTACTAGGTAAGAATCAAGGAGTTATACCCAGTTCACAATACTGTTTCCTTCACTTGCCCTTTAGATATAATGGATCTGGAATTCTCAATGAGCGTTACATGGTTTGGGAATTCTGGCAATTTTCCTTCCATGACCTCCCTATACTTATCTCCACTTCAAAATACACAAAGCTGAGTGCCAGAGGCAAAAATTAATTCCTAAAGATCCAAAGAGTATATAATACTTATCAAATTTGATATATCTGGGCAGGACGTGGTGGCTCACGCCTGTAATCCCAGCACTTTGGGAGGCTGAGGAGGGCAGATCACTTGAGGTCAGGAGTTCGAGACCAGCCTGGCCAACATGCTGAAACCCCATCTCTACTAAAAGTACAAAAATTAGCTGGGCACGGTGGCACGCGCCTGCAGTCCCAGCTACTCCGGAGGTTGAGACAGAAGACTCACGTGAACCTGGAGGGAGACAGAGAGAGACCAAAGACTGGGCTGAATTCTACAAGCAGGCAAAACAGCACATCTATCCATTCAAATCACCCTGGCATAACTGTCTCCTGAAAAACATAGCAAGTACTATAACCACTAGGGATAGACTCTAGCCTGCTGTTCATAAAAGGATTCTGTAAGGGAATATTTGCTCTATAATGAATAGACTGCTAGATATTACAGAAACTTTAGATTGTCTTGCTACTCACTGACCTTAAATATATTATTCCTCTTTTGCAACTATCAATTCACTTAAAAATTTTAATCATTGCATACCCTGTAAGCTTCCTATAAACAACATGTTATTGCAAAATGTTTAAAAAGATGTGAGAAAATATCTGTGGAGTGTGGTATCAGAAAAGGCAGAGCCCTTGTTTTATCTAATGATTCTTTCCCAAACTGGGAGGTTGGGGTAGAGACATGTGGCTTCTGGTAATACTTAGGCAGTGATTTCTTACTCTTAAAATCAACAGTAATGAATAAAGTTTTGACATGAGAAATGTTTACAACTAAAATAGACATTGACTACATTCTTAGTACAATTTTTAACATAACTACAAATGTGTATATGCTTCAAATATTAGCAAATTGCTTCAAAATGAAATTCTAAGTAAGTTTTTGGTAATTTATGCACAGTTCAGGCTTACTCACTGGAGTTAACAAGACATGAAGAAGAAATGACCAACTGGCTCAGTAAACTAAACATTCATTTCAAAAAACACAAAACTGAAACAAAGCAAAGCAGAGTCTAAAATTTCCACCTCTCAAGAAGTGTAATTTAAACAAATACCAAAGCTTTATTTAAGCAAAAACATATTCAACCACAGAACATTTGAAAAGCTAACAGGATCATTTCTACATTCATTCTGAAAACAGTGTAGTAAGAAAGGTAATTTGAGAATTTCCAAAGATGTTCTCGCTAGCCATTATTTATGGTATACAACATAAAATTTTGATATCAAGCTATTACAGACTTAAAAGTTAGTATGGCATAATTTTACAATCGTGCTTTCACTATGATTTTTATTTTAACCCTGGATATTATCGGTTTGAAGCTAATATTATCAGTCCTACTTGTTGTCACTGTCACAGAGCTGAAGATATGTTTAAATTCATCAAGCTAGGAAGATACCAAAATATTAACAATCTTTAAGTATAGTGAGAAAAAACTGATTTAAGTGTTAACATTTCTAAACTTGAGACTCTAACAGTAAAAACAAAGCAATCTGAAACCTGTTTCCATGGGTAAAACACTCTGCCTGGTATTCTTGTACACAAAATTTACTAAATATGGGAATATCATAAAATGAAAATATCATTCCCTTCAATTTCTTTGGCCTTCACAAATTCAATGTGACTATGATCCTTTTCAATAATACTTTCAATGACATTGTGCTTCTTTAGAAAAAAAATCACAAGTTGTAGCATACAATAGTTTACATTAGTTCTTTTGTTGCTATGGTATATCCTAATTTTTTTAAAAGGGAGAAAAAAACCCAAAGAACTTCTTAAAATGTTTGTTAAAGCAAACATTTCAGTTGGTTTCCTTTCTTTGAAGAACAGAAATAAATGTCAGAGGAGTATTACTAAGGAGCCAAAAACAAAACAAAACAAAACAAAACAAACAAGCAAAACAAAAACAAAAAAAACTCCTTTCCTCCCATCCTCAGAACTAACTCAGAACAAGAGATCTGTATTCAAAAAGATAAAACAATCTCACCGCAGAAACTACCTCCTATGAAACCTAAGAGAGAAAACCTGTAATAGCTCTCTTAGCTAACAGCCCCATCTGCACATCACCAAGCACCAGTTCTCTTTGGGTAGCAGTAATGCTTGTTTTTCATCTTTGCATATTAAGGACTGTTGTTTACAGATTTATGGGTCATTTGTAGCTTACTTTGCAAATACCTTTCACTTCTTATGAAACACAATATGCCCCCAAACATGGACCATTATTCAAGCAGACAAAATCACTCACTCACAGCACTTTAACAACCCACCTCCACTCCATCTTCCCATTCTCACACCCTATGCCTTCCAACGAACCTAGTCTTTGCTAGTGATGAGTCCACCTGGAGACAAACACTGCTTTAAAGATGATGTAATTTTCAATGCCTACCACAGTGACTTTCTCATAATAGGTATTAATACACACTTGTTGACATAGTTATAATAAGCTAAAAACAGTTAACATTACTTTTTCTTTATCTTTTATTCTTATGGCATAGAATTTTTTTTAAAAGATTGAAAAACTGATTCCAATGTAATAATTATTTACTGGGCCACATGCTAGATGACAGACATGCCTCCCGGCCTAAAAAGAGCTCAGAGGGTAAGGAATTCTCAGTTATACATGAGTGAATTAAAACTTTAAATGTAGTACAAAAAAAGAACTTTTTATATGAAGGATTCTTTATGTAGAGTATCTTTTTTGAAAAATCAGATTTTCTTATCCTATATTACACTGGTTTTAACTGGGCATGGTCACTTTAGTAGTGTGCCTCATTACAATGTCTCTTTTATGTTAAGAACTTATAAAAGCATTTAAAAATCACTACTCAAATGGGATAGAGAGTAAGAAGACAGGAGAGAAGGAGAAACCATGTTTTTTGTTTTGAGTCAGGAGGGTCTCACTCTGTCACTCAAGCTGAAGCACAGTGGCACAATCACAGCTCTCACAGTAGCCTCAAACTCCCAGGCTCAAGTGATCCTCCTACTTAAGCCTCCCAAGTTGCTGAGACTACCGGCGCAAGCCACCATGCCAAGTCAATTTTAAAAAAAAAAAAATTTTTTTTTTTTTTTTGAGACAGTCTTGCTCTGTTGCCAGGCTGGAGTGCAGTGGCGCGATCCTACCTCACTGCGACCTCCGTCTCCTGGGTTCAAACGATTCTCCTGCCTCAGTCTCCCAAGTAGCTGGGACTACAGGCGCGTGCCACCACGCCCAGCTAATTTTTGTATTTTTAGTAAAGACGGGGTTTCACCATGTTGGCCGGGATGGTCTCGCTCTCTTGACCTCGTGATCTGTCTGCCTCGGCCTCCCAAAGTATTGGGATTACAGGCGTGAGCCACAGCGTCCGGCCAAAAATATTTTTGTAGAGACCAGGTCTCACTATGTTGCCCAGGCTATTCTCAAACTCTTGAGCTCAAGCAATCCTCCCAACTCGGCCTCCCAAAGTGGAGACTGGTATTACAGGCTGAGCCACTGCACCCGGCAGAGAATCCATGTTTGTTTGGAAAATATCACTTCTTTGTTCTTAATTTTGGTTTTCGATATTCAGTTTAGAACTTACCCTAGCTTTCAGTATGTGTGTGTGTGTGTGTGTACACATGTGCTTTATAGAAAGACACACAGAGAGGGACACAGAGATTATGCACGCTAATGATTGATTTCACACATTAGTTTTAACTTAGAATGCTGAATCAAACTTTAAACTATAAGAAATGCTACAAACCCACATGAATCATGTTTGTAAATAAGAAATGATACTATACACACACTAGCTGACTTACACAAAATAATCTTAGAAACAATTAAAGTAGATTAATATAGCTATAATAGCTATATATATATATAATGTAAATAGTGACCCTATTTTATTCTTAAAAAGATCAGGTTTCTAGTCACCATGTATGAAAGTCCTTCCAAATTACCTCAAAATATAACAAATCTTTCTCTAACCCTAATACACAAGCGGAATTCTGTGATTCTCTAGCAACAACAGTAACTATTAGAAAATCTTAACCTCACCAAGAAGTTCAAATGAGAAAAGAAAGGAAGGAAAAGACTTAGCTTACTTAAATAATTGTGCTAAATAGCTTACCTTCACAATTTAAAAGTAAAAACTTTTGAAAAAGAAGAACTTCACCAAAAACAGACACACTCTCCTATAGCCCCAAAGATCTGGCCAGAAAAGCTCCATGAAGAAATCATTACTCACAATTTTGGGGATATCAAATAATAATATTCTACTTTAAATATTTTAATCCAAATTGTCAACTTCCATTTCTGATACCTACAAGCTGAACATACCCCAGTATCACTTTATTTATATCTTCTTTATTCCTAAATATATTTCAGGGGTAGAGCACGGAAAATACAGAGAGAAAAATACCTAGAATGTAATACTAAATTTGGTGGCTATCAGTGTAAAGCATACATACCTTTTTCTGAGCTTAGCCTACCACATATACTGGAAATGATGAGGTCAACGACCTGCAAATCTTCCAAACAATCACAAATAACTTCCAAACTGGCACTAAGGGACTAGTTTTACGCAACAATGCAGTGAAGGAAAGTTAAAATTAACTATAGGAAATTCTTCCTTGTGACAAAGTTGAAGAGAATACTGAATATGTCAGTATTAATTTAATAGCAGCTCTGTGTTGTGATTTTAAAGAACAAGATAAAATATGTCATTTAGCAGTCATTTAAAAAATAAAAGACTACAGATACAAGGAAATAAAAACCATTTTTAGGAGATGAAAACACAAAGAAGTAAGATACCCAATATGTACACATCCCATCTTCAAATTTAAAATCATATTGTCAGTTGTCGAAAGCAGCTCAAATTTAAAGTTTGTGCTACAAAATTGTGCAAATATGTTAAGAATTGGAGACCCACCAATGCACTACTATAATACTTTGCTTCCTAAATTTCTTCCACCTACAGGTAATAGACAACAAGTTGGAGAAACTAAGGCTAACCAAACTTAGATATAAATCCTACCAAGAAAATTTTTCAGTTTTAAGTTTTACAGTTTGATTTAAAAACAAAACAGAAACAAATTTCAAAATAAATCACATCTTCTCTTTATATAACTTGGCAAAACCTTCCCTAACTGTCCAACTATGAGCATACAATGCCACTGGCTTTAGATACTCCAGTTAAATGCACTACTCTTTCACTGGTCTGAATGAAGTATGGTGAAACAAGCACAAATTTTTAGAAACATACTGTCTTCTCACATTGAAGTGGAGGGTCCAGAAATGCAACACCCAGCATTCTTTAAAGAAAATAATAGCTAAAATCTTTCTGATACAGATTCCAATAGATTCCATCATTCAAAGTCCTCCACAAATTACTGGAAAATATAAGAGGTAACTTCACAAAAATCACATATTGAGTGGAATAATTATAACTGATATATAAATAATGATTTACTAAAAAAGGCTTTAAGGGGTGATATTTTAAATCAAGATTTTAAATACAAAAGGTGTCTTGTGTTGCTTAATCGTACAGTTTCGTACATTTTGTACAGATATTCTTCACTCTACAGTCACAGATTTGGCAAGATTCCGTGGGAAATCAACCTGCAAAAATTTAAAAAAAGGCAAGATTTGAGAGATTATACAGACTGGGGAAGGAAGGTTGCTATAAGCAAATTATTTTTGTTTATAAAAACAGAAAACAATACGATCATTAATCATCTTTATTACAGACTACAAAGAATTAGATTAGAAAATATAATCACATAATGTGTCCTGAAAAAAACTGAAATTGGTAAGGAAAAAGCATGCTAAAGCTGCCAGTTCACAAAGAAAGAGCTACTGTGGTCCTCTACAGAAGTAGTAGCCCTCATAGGGGTCAGTAAAAACAAAAGCACAATGTTTTGGTTGCCACAATGTCTGAGAAACCAGGAACGCTTAAAAAGTCTTCAATGTGTGGGACAGTTCCAAACAAAAAAGAACAGTCTTGCCAAATGCCAACAGCTGCCCTATTAAGAGGCATGGGGTTATATTAAGAAAACAGGTGGCGACTACCCAAGGTGAGTCACAATCTTGAAGCTGAACCCCAAGTTCCTTCAAGTTCTATGGGTAAGAAGATGTTGTGATGTAACCTACAAATTGGGCCATGAAAATATAACAGGTGACAGATATTTCTCAAACACTATTGTTAAAAATTTAGGAGAAAAAAATCAGAATGTATCCAGGTAAAAAAACCATCCCAAGATTTCTGCAGTGGTAGATGACTTACATCATAGCCTCTCAGCACAGCAAGGTGGAAAGCCAGCAACTGTAAAGGGATCACGCTGAGAATGCCCTGCAAGCAGTCCACCGAGTGGGGCACCTTGATCGTTCTTTTTGTGTTCTTAATGGTCTCAGTATCCTCCTTATCACAAATTACCACAGGCCGCCCCTAGGAAAGAAAATCACACACATAGACAACATCATTGGTAGGCAAAGGCAGGGCTATAGCTTATGAATGTGCAAAAACTGCACTGCATAATCCACATGAAGCCTCACTGACAGACTTCTTTAAATTCCTATGTAATAAATCTGAATGTTATTACCTATAGTCAGGGAAACAGAAGCTTTATGGGATCCAGTAATTTGTTTAAACTCATGCAACTAAGAAATATCAGGCTTAGTACTTGATTGCAGGTTTGCCTAACTTCAAAGCTCAAGTTCATTACCACCACATTGTGCTTAGGGAATAATATCTTTTGGAATTTATATATAAAGCCAACTGATGTGAAGAAAACTCCATTATATAATATTAAAATAAAACCTAGATGTTAGATTTCCCCTGAAATATATCACGTGTATTTTTTTTAAATTTATTTTATTTACTTTTTTAGAGACAGGGTCTCACTCCTGGACTCAAGTGATCCTCCTGCCTCAGTCCCCAGAGTAGCTGGGACTACAGTCATGTGCAGCTGCACCCAGCTGAAATATATATTTTAAAATATTTTAAAATACATTTTTAAATGTTTTTAAAGTATTAAATTAAAAAGGAGCTGCATATGTTAACTGAAAGAAGACAGGATGTGGAGACCAAGACCTCAGTTCTGGTCTTGGTTCTGCTCAATACGAGATCTACGACATTGGTCTTCTCAAAACTCTAAGTATCTGGGTCAGGAGTGGTGGTTCACGCCTGCAATCCCAGCACTTCGGGGGGCTGAGGCAGGTGGATCACTTGAAGTCAGGAGTTCAACACCAGCCTGGCCAACATGAAACCCCATCTCTACCAAAAACACAGAATTAGCCAGGCGTACTGGAGTGCACCTGTAATCCTAGCTACTCGGGAGGCTGAGGCAGGAGAATTGCCTGAACCCAGGAGGCAGACGTTGCAGCGGGCCAAGATTGTGCCACTGCACTCCAGGCTGGGTGACAGGGCAAGACTCTATCTCAAAAAAAAAAAAAACTCTAAGTATCTGATTCCTCACAAGTAAACCTCAAAGGCTGTATTCCAAAGTAAATGAGTTAACACGTGTAAACATGATTTGTAAGTCATTCAAATAAGCTAGCGTAACTCCCCTCTTTGATCCCCAAAGTGTTCTCACAATCCCCCGACTTACCTGCCGAGCAACCACTTGCTGAAGAGCATTCTGACACTTGGCGTAAGTGTGATCTCTCATGATGATCATGATCACAGGCATCAATTTATCCACCAAAGCCAGAGGGCCATGTTTCAGTTCACCAGCAAGGATGCCTTCAGAGTGCATGTAAGTAATTTCTTTGATTTTCTAATAGGAAAGAACCAGATTTGTCTTCAGTCCACTTTTCAAAAATCCATGTTTAAGTAAATATTACACAAAGCATCTGATATGTCAAGTCACCGTCTATTTATCCGAAAGTATTAAAGGACCACTGATCTATAAATATATCTAACAAGTTAATAGATCGCTATTTCCATATTATCAACAAGTAATTCCAAGTTTTAAAGCTCCACAAGGAGTTCTTAAAGATTTTAGATTATCATGAACATATTCATATTTCTGGGTAACTTTTTTTTTTTTTTTTTAAAGACAGAGTCTTGTTCTATCGCCCAGGCTGGAGTACAGTGGTGTGATCTCAGCTCACTGCAACCTCCACCTCCTAGGTTCAAGTGATCTTCCCGCTTCAGGGGCCCAAGTAGCTGGGATTACAGGCATGTGCTACCACATCCAGCTAATGTTTTTGTATTATTACTAGAGATGGGGTTTCACCATGTTGGCCAGGCTGGTCTCGAACTTCTGACTTCAAGTGATCTACCTGCCACGTCCTCCCAAAGTGCTGGGATTATAGACGTGAGCCACTGTGCCCAGCCTGACCTCAATTAAATTTCTTATCTAGAGAATTTAATCTTTATTCATATTTGAACAAATTAACCCAAGTTACTTGCTAAATCCAAGTTTATCATGCTAAAATGTACTCTTTTTGATTTTCACTTCTGAATAGAGTTCTCTGTTGCACTTTCTCAAAGTAAACAGACCACAATGCATAAATATAGAAGCACTTTTAAAAGTTCTACCTATTTCATTCATTTAATGTAAAAGTATGACTATGTGTCAGGTCTGCAAGTCAATGGACTGATATTAATTAGAACTGAGAAAACTTACCAGTGCCCCTTCAAGACAAGTAGCATAATGATAGCCTCGTCCCATTATCAGAACTGACTTCTGATGATAAAGTTCTGTTGCTAGTTTCTGAATTTCATCATCCATGCTCAGTACTTCCTTAATCAAATCTAAGAAGTAATATTAGCAAAAAAGGACAGTAAACCAAACAAATAAAATAACAATACATTGGTAGCAACCAACAAAAGACCACTGTTTCTATTCCTCTGTGCTATCAATCAGTATGGGTTTTTTTTAATACATCGGAGCAAAAGTAGAAAGATCTTATTGACTTGCTTCAAGGATAAGAAGAGAATTTTATCTATTACCCACTCCCTTAGGACAACAAAAGTATAACATATGAGTATCTTTGTACCAGGCAGCCGTTTCAATCCAAGCATGATCTCTTTGCGTCTTTCTTGCATGGAGATCCGATCATCACACATCATAAGGGCGAACATCACAAGGGATACAAACTGGCTGGTATAAGCCTGAAACATCACAAAAAAGCAAGACAATTAGTTGTAGCCGCATCTTAAGAATTTAGAACTTTTAATTTTAAAAAGCTGAAAATAAAATTCCCATTGGTTTTATGGTATACATTCTCTATCTTTTAAAACTACGTTAGGGCCAAGCACAGTGGCTCACGCCTATAATCTTAGCACTTTGGAAGGTTGGGTGGGTGGATCGCTTGAGCTTAGGAGTTCAAGACCAGCCTGGGCAACGTAGCAAAACCCTGTCTCTAAAAAAAATTAAAAAATTAGCTGGGTGTGGTGGTGCACACCTGTGGTCCCAGCTACTCAGGAGGATCACTTGAGCCCAGGAGGCAGAGGTTGCAGTGAGCCAGGATCGCACCACGGCATTGCAGCCTGGGACAGAGGGAGGCCCTGTCTCCAAAAAACAAAAATGAAATAAATAAATAAATATAACTACCTTAGTAACAGTGAACTGAATCAGTACTTAGGAAATCACTATTCTCCTTTTCTGAATTTTGAACAAATGATTTAACCTTTCTTTCTTAGATACAAAAGCCAAACACCTTATAAATTCACTGAATGCTTATAAAATTCCTAATATCCCTAAGAAAGGAAGGAAAAGATGAGTAAATCAGCATGTGCCTAACCAAATTTAGTTTTTGGTGTAAGTCAAAACGCAAGTGCTTGATAAACTCTCCTTGGAGTACTTGCACTGGTATTGTTGGATTTTTTTTTTTTTAATTGCTTTTTGATTCTCACCTTTGCCTATTGGCTGTTCCTCACTCCCAGTTTTATTTTTTAAGTTTGGCATTAAAAAAAAAAAAAGGAAAGAAAGTACAATTGTAGAAAAGTAAACAAATAATAATCTTTAATCTCATCTGTTAATATAAATAATTACATTAATAATATGCTATTAACACTTGTGAATATTGCCTTAAAGTTTTTACTGTTTTTCTTTTTCTTTACACAGTTAAGAAAATTAATTATCAGCAGGTACAATTTTATAACTTGTTTTCACTCGTAAATAATAGTACAAGTATATTCCCAAAACTGAACTGTCAAGTTATATTATAACCTTGGTAAGTTTTCATCTCTTTAGGCCTCAGATACCCCATCTGTTAAATGCACCTGACACTTATAAGATTATCATGACAATTAAATGAGACAAATGTAACACATTCAGTTCTGTATAATACCTGGATATACAGGCTCAAAATGTACTATAAATTTTACTGATGACAGCTTGAACTAAAAGACAATTATTTTCTTAGGATACAGAATTGTACATATTTTAAAACTCACAATCCTACTGCCAAGACTATTTTCATTCTTACTAACTTTATGTGAATGTGAGATGCACCTGGTTTGTCAAGTACTGTGAAATATTGAGTTATCTCTTTAGTAAATTTTTACCATTTTGACTGCTGGACAATGAACCTTTACTACTATTTTAACATACCTATCTTGAATCCTAAAACTAAGCTCTTTTTTCATGTTTGTTGACCATTTATATTTTCTCTTTTGACAATGACTTTGTTGTTCTTCACCTGTTTTTCAACTTGAGTTTTTTTCAAATTGGTTTTAAGAAGGTAGTTATTGTTACGTCTCAAATATTTTTTCTCATCATGGACTGACCTTTTATATTGGTGTTGACATAATTTTGAGACTCAGATAATCCTTCCATATCCTAACATAAGCTAAGTATTATTAAATGTTCTTACCTCTGTTGTTTTCATTGTTCCTTTTTATTTTTTTAGTCTGTTTGAAATTAATTTTAGTGCAAGTTGAAGGAACACTAATTCTATCCTGAGATATGTCATTTCTTTACAAAACAATCTTTCCATTTAAAAATATAGTATTTTCTTCAATTTGTGCTAGGAATTTAATGCAATTTACCTCTATTTATCACTTTGGCCACACACTCTAAATTTTTACCTCTATTATTCATTGTTTACTTTTTTCTAGTAAGTCTTTTTTTGTGGGCGGGGGGGGACACAGTTGTGCTCTTATTGCCCAGGCTGGATTGCAATGGTGTGATCTTGGTTCACTGCAACCTCAGTCTCCTGGGTTCAAGTGATTCTCCTGCCTCAGCCATCCCAAGTAGCTGGGATCACAGGCACCCACCATGATGCCCAGCTAATTTTCTTGTATTTTTTTAGTAGAGACAGGGTTTCACTATGTTGGCCAGGCTGGTCTTGAACTCCTGTCCTCAAGTGATCCGTCCACCTTGGCCTCCCAAAGTGCTGGGATTACAAGCGTGAGCCACCACACCCGGCCTCTAGTAAGTTTTTCTTAATGGTAGTTCTGATTTTTTTTTAATCCAATAGTTATTAAGAAAAACATTTTTATGTTTCAGATATTTGAGGCTTTTACTTACATCTCTTTTATTAAAACAGTAGGTTATTGTGCTGTTATCAGTTACAGTGTTTTAATTTTAGCTTTAGGAAATTTATTCTAAGGGGTGTGTGTGCGCGCGCACATGCACATGGATTATATGCTGAATTTCCATTACTCTTCTCTTGATAAGGGATTAGTCCATTAGTGATTTCCTGGCATGATGTGGATAATGAGACTCCCTCTATAATAAAATCACAGTCTGGTAACTCCCTATCATCCCAATAGTTAAATGAGACTCCCTATTTCCTCTTGCTGGACTTCCCAGCCTCCAGCTGCTCACATGGTCCTCCACAACTGCCTCCCTGTACACCTATTATATTCTACCAGCAGATTCGAATCTTTTCCCATAACACTAAAGTGAATTTGAAGTCCTCCACCTCCAAGACTAATGAGCACATCTATATTCTAAATTCCAGTCTCTTCCAGTCTACTTCTTCCTACTGTGGTTTACTTTTCAATAAATCAACTAATCACAAAATATACTACCAGGTCAGAGGTATCTTGGACCCCTGGGATACTTAAACTGTTTCCAATCCAAACTGATCAGATAATGAGTATTCCAGTTCCTGTAGCCCATAACTAAAAATGTTATTCTACAAACTAGTGTTTATTTGTTTGAACTGAAACCATCTGAACACTAGTTTTTAAGTACAAATATTAAACAGAGCAACTTTAATCCATGTTTTTCCATTGCATTGCTCTTACAGTTTAATTTCTAATTTCAATTTCATATTTTTAATTTCATCAATACATACCAGGAAACCAATTATGAGGAAAAATAAGCTATACCCTACATTTAGAATCTACTGAGGTTTCAAAGTGTTTACCAAGAAAATCCTGACTCGGAAATGTTAAACTTGGTTTTTCTTTTTGTCAGCCAAAAACAAAGTTACATTTTTATTTTTTTTAATCAACAAAAGTCAGCACTTTGGTGAAATTCTAAACACCTGCAATAACATATAAAAACTGCTGAACCTACCATTTATACCCATCAGTTCCTCCAGAGGTATCAAATTATCTATGGTCTGACACTATGAGAAACTCAGTAAGATCCCTCTAATCCTGACAGCTTTTCAGGCAAAGTTGAGAATTTATAATCACAGAATTCTTCTACTAGCTCCATCACTGGGCCCAGGGATTAGGATCAACAATCAACTATTTGGCCAGGCGCGGTGGCTCACGCCTGTAATCCCAGCACTTTGGGAGGCCAAGGTGGGTGGATCATGAAGTCAGGAGTTTGAGACCAGACTGGCCAACATGGTGACACCCAGTCTCTACTAAAAATACAAAAATTAGCTGGGTGTGGTGGCGGGTACCTGTAATCCCAGCTACTCAAGAGGCTGAGGCAGGAGAATCGCTTGAAACCGCAGGGCAGAAGTTACAGTGAGCAGAGATCACACCACTGCACTCCAGTCTGGGCAACAAGAGCAAAACTCCATCTCAAAATAGTAATAATAATCATAGTAATAATAATCAACTTCTTTCAACATCCATTAACATAAAAACTTTTATTTGCCATCTGGAATGGTCTGTGACTAAATAACCCAAAACTTATTGTAAGTAACTAAGCCCAAAATGTCTAAGACAGTTGAATAAAATTACTTTAGAACCCAAGAAAAATGAAAGTAATACTAAACTGCCATACTTACTAAATTTTTTAAGAGTCATTTTTGAAAAAAATTAAAGTCTGTACTAAAAAAACGCTAATTTTTCTTATTACGTGTGGTAACCACTGGGGGTAATGGGTGAAAAGTACATAAGACTTCTCCGTACTATCTTTGCAACTTCCTATATAGTTATTTTAAAATAAAAAGATATTTTAAAAAAACACTTGCAGAAAGAAAGAACAACTGACACAAATAACAACACGAACAAATCTCAAAAACTTCAGGCTCAGCTGGTCCAACAGCAGAGGGTCATCAGAACTCATTAACATTAGCGTTACTAAAGTTGGTATACAATACCTCACTGCTAAATTTAACCGGTTTTATTTAAAAAACAAACTTCGGGCTAAAAGAAAGAAGCTAGACATACAAGACGTGTTATACAACTCCATTTACAAGAATTTTCTGGAAAATGCCACAATACAGCAAGAGAAAACAGTAGTTCCTGAGTATGAGGCTGGAGGGTAGGCGTGAGGACTGACTATAAAGAAACACAAAGGAATATTTCAGGTGATCATCTTCTAAAACTGGATTGTGATAACAGTTGCACAGCCAAATGAATTCACTAAAACTGTACACTTAAAATTGGTGAATATGCTATGGTAGAAGCTAGATGGTGGGTATACCAATGCTAATGTATTATTACTATTTTTTAAGATAGGGTCTCACTCTATCATCCAAGCTAGAGTGTAGTAGTGTGCTCATGGCTCACTGCAGCCTCAAACTCCTGGGCTCAAGGGATCCTCCTGCCTCAGCCTCCTGAATAGCTGGGACTACAGGCATGCACCACTATGCCCTGCTAATTTTTGAATTTTTTATAGAGATGAGGTCTCACTATGTTGCCCAGGCTGGTCTTGAACTCTTGGCCTCAAGTGATCCTCCCACTTCAGCCACCCAAAGTGCCAGGATAACAGGTGTCTCATAAACAAAGGAATGAGAAATATAAAATATATATATTTCCCCTGGTAGCTCACAATTCCAGAAAAGATTAAGTCAATGGCATCCATCCAATCAAACAATCCCATATCCCACATACACCACGTTGTAGCCCTTGTTTCACAATCTGTTATAAACAAACAGGCTCTGGGATTCCAATCCCCTAATCAAATCGTTAAGTGCTACTAAAGGTGGCTGGTCATTTATTCAGCAACAGGATGGAAACCCAAGTACAAACATGTAACACGTTTTAATTACCATATGGAGAAAATTCAAGTTTCAGCACTCTGTAAATTACAGTGTTAGCAATATCAAAATACCCATGAAATAAAAATCTCACTCAAGAGTTTTTATGCCTATAACACCAGCACTTTGGGAGGAGAAGGCAGGCAGATCATTTGAACCCAACAGTTAGAGACTGGCCTGGGCAACATGGTAAAATTCCGCCTCTACAGAAAAATACAAAAATTAGCCAGGCATGGGTGGTGGCCTGTACCTGTAGTTCCAGCTACTCAGGAGGCTGAGGTGGGAGGATTGCCTGAGCCTGGGAAGGCCCAGGCTGCAGTAAGCCATGATTGCACCACTGCACTCTATCTACCCTGGATGACAGAGAGGAGAGACTCTGTTTCAAAGAAAAAAAAGGGCCAGGTACAGTGGCTCATGCCTGTAATTCCAGCACTTTGGGAGGTCGAGGTAGGCAGAGCACTTGAGGTCAGGAGTTCGAGACAAGCCTGGCCAACACAGTGAAACCCCATCTCTACTTAAAATACAAAAATTAGCCAGGCGTAGTGGCAGGTGCCTATAATCCCAGCTACCTGGGAGGCTGAGGCAGGAGAATCGCTTGAACCTAGGAGGTGGGGGTTGCAGTGAGCTGAGATCGCACCACTGCACTCCAGCCTAGCCAACAGAGTGAGACTCCGTCTCCAAAAAAAAAAAAGGAAAAAAAAAGAAGAATTTTTATGTAAGAATCACAAACTTTCTACTAAAAATTCTCTATGAGAATCTTTGAGGGAAAAACTCAAATGCAGTTATGCACACATTAACATTGTCTTCCACAATTCTTTAATTAAACTCAAATCCACCAATACCCCAACATCTTATTAATCAGCAAGAAACATCAAACTTAAGCAGAAAAATACTGAGAAAACAAAAATGTGAAATCGTAAAAAGTAACACATTGGGCAACATAGCAAGACCCGGTTTAAAAAAAAAAAAAAACTAGCCACACATGGTGGTGCATCTGTAGTTCCAGCCACTCAAGAGGCTGAGGCAGAGATCACTTGAGCCCATGAATTTGAGGCTGCGGGGAGCTATGATTCCTGTCACTGCACTCCAGCCCCAGCCTGGGTGACAAAACAAGACCCTGTCTCTAAATAACAAACAAACCTAAAACCCCAAAAAACACCTGTGGAAGGATAACATCTCTTGTATTTATACAACTTTCTAAGATTTCCTATTTTTACTAGCCTCCTAAATTTACGCATATTCCAATTCCAAAGAGCAAAGTAGTCTTACTAGGCCTTCAAAAAACAAGACAGCACCTTTAAACCTCCCCAGAGCAATATCTAAAGAGAAACAGATACTGTCATACGATACTCATTAAAAAATTTTTTTAATTGCCAAATTTAAAATTTTTTTTTTTTTTTTTTTAGATGGACTCTCGCTCTGTCACCCAGGCTGCAGTACAGTGGCATGATCTCAGCTCACTGCAACCTCCACCTCCCAGGTTCAAGTGATTCCATCCTGCCTCAGCCTCCCGGGTATGCTGGGATTACAGGCGCGTACTACCACATCTGGCTAATTTTTGTATTTTTAGTAGAGACGGGGATTCACCATGTTGGCCAGGCTGGTCTTGAACTCCTGAGCTCAAGTGATCTGCCCAGCTCAGCCTCCCAAAGTGCTGGGATTACAGGCGTGAGCCACTGTGCCCGGAACTTGCCAAATTGTATACCAAAGGTGTATTCCTCCTTACAAATTTTCAGAGGTAGTATGTACATTTTTACATTATTTATTAGAAACCATAAATAGATAAATAAAAATTCCAAAAATGGTTCAAGTGGATGTTTCTAATTTGTTACTTTTTGAATTCCAGACTAAACTTCATAAAAGAGGAGGATGTTATATACTTGTTATGTATCCTACTGTGCCTAGCAGGAGGGCAGTAAGTGATAGACAAGGGTAGCCAGCAGAGACCTTTTCAAAATGGACTTACATTTTATATATATAAGTCCCTTTTAAACTCTAAGATTAGGAGGAGGGAGAGAATGACAAGTCTTTTATCTAACTGACCCTTAAGTCCTACAGTATTTACAATGATTAGTAAAATGTGTGAGTTCTGTAACTGCTAAAAAAATAAGATACAGCATAGTCTATAGACTAGTCTGCTTCACTGACACTATGATTAAATAATCATCAGAGAAATGAGTCAAGAATTTACCTTTGTACTGGCCACACCAACCTCAGGACCAGCATTAATGTGAACTCCACAATCTGTCTCCCGTGATATAGAGCTGCCAACTGTGTTTGTGATCCCCACAGTTAAAGCTCCTCTCTCCTTACAGTACCGAAGACCCATCAAGGTATCTGCTGTCTCACCTGTGTAAAAAGTAGGACAAGCATAACACATACAGAACAGTTTTAGCATATGCTGTTTCTTAGCAGCAAAAACAAATTGACCACACTTTCAACAATATTACTTGTTTTAAACAAAATACAAAAACATCCATTCAATAAATTTATAAAACTTTAAGTAATATGGGCTTGTCAGGATCTCTCTTCCTTCTGTCACTGAAAATCCAGCTCTTTGAACATAAAAGGTATTCATTTTTACTAATTCATAAAGAATTATGTAATATTAAAACAAATCTGTGTTCATCAAGTCATCTGCAATGCCAGTTTATCTTTAAATATCAGCTTTTGCCAAGATATGCTAGAATTATGAGAAAGAATCACTTTCCTTCCCTTTAAGTCTTTAAAATTAACACACCTGATTGACTAAGGAAAAAGCAAACATCATCTCTAAAGACTGGTGTGTTTCTGTCCAGGAAGTCACTTGCTAGTTCCACCATCACGGGCAACTCAGTCAGCTCCTCAAGAACTTGACGTGTCTGCAGAGAAAAGATGACTTGGTCACAGAACTTTCCTTCAAATACTCTTTCATTGGACTTCTTTGGATTCAATGTATAGTTTTTGCTTTTTCTGATTACAAAAATGACATGTTAGAAAATAAAAACAACCTAGATTAAAATATTTTTTTAAAAAAATCAAAATCCTACCACTTGAGATAAGCACAGCTAACATTTTACTATCAGTCTCTTTAAACAACTATGTATACATTCTTTTTTTTTTTTTTTGAGACGGAGTCTCAGCTCACTGCAACCTCAGCCTCCTGCGTTCAAGCAATTCTCCTGCCTCAGCCTCCTGAGTAGCTGGGACTACAGGCGTACGCCACCACACCCAGCTTAGTAGAGATGGGGTTTTCACCATGTTGGCCAGGATGGTCTCGATCTCCTGACCTCATGATCTGCCCACCTCGGCCTCCCAAACTGCTGGGATTACAGGCGTCAGCCACCGCGCCTGGCCACGTACATTCGTATAACGAAACATACCCATACATATAAAACATTTTGAGAAGTGGAAAGGGCATGGTTCTGAGTCAGCTTGTATGTTATCTCTAACTACCCAATTCCTAATCTTTAAAATGAAAATTCATGTAATACCCATGTCAGTGAGGGTTTTCAAATCAGATAACAGATGTACAAATATAGAGAGAAAAATTTAACACTTTAAAAATACAATGTATTCATAAATAGGACCATTTCCCGAAAGAAGTCAATATATTTTAGAAATCTTGTTTAAGAAGGCTATTTTCAACCTTTGTGGGATGGGGCAGAGGGAATGAAGTAGGGAGCAGTATGCCTCTGTGCAAAAGGTAGCTTAACCTTCATTTCAGTAAATTTCCATTCTAATTATTTTTACACTAAACATCAGAAAATCAACAACAGAAAAATTAACTTTTAGGCAGCAAAAACTTTAAGCTCAACCAATGTATACATTTAGTGTTGCTTTAATTCTAACTCTGGAGCTCACCTATCCTGACAGCCTTTCACCAGCCCCTTCACGCAAGTGGTCCTGCCCATCTCTCACCCATCTCAGCTTTCCTCCTCCTCAGCAATAAAGAACTTAAAGGTGCCATTATTTCATAGCCCTTTAACTTGCGCTTGCCCACAAATTTGAGCAGAATCGTTTTATTTGGTTCCCCCAAAAATATTAAATACCTTTGATTTGGCATTTTTTAACAATATTACAACATCATGTAAAGAAAGTCATTGAAGATAAAATGCTCCTTTTATTATTCTTTTCCATTAATATATTTTATTTATTATACATTATTAAGTTACTGACACTAAAATGCTAAATGTTTTCCTACAAATAAATGTAAACCAAACCTTTTCACCCAGTTTATAATATAAATGTTACATTGGAATCATATTCTTCAAAATAAAAAGATGGGGAAAGAAGAGAGAAAGAAAGAAATCTAGAGGCTTACCAGATATTTAAAAGTAATAAACCCCAAAAAAGTAATCTCAAGACTTATCTGTGCTAATTAATAATTTACTCTTTTAGTTGGGGCAACTTTTTTTTTTTTGGCTAAAGATGGGGTCTTGGTTTGTTGCTCAGGCTGGAGTGTAGTAGCTATTCAGAGGCATAATTATAGGGCACTGTGGCCTCGAATTCCTGGTCTCAAGTGATCCTCCCGCCTCAGCTTCCGAGTAGCTGGAACTATGGGCACACGACACTGCACCCAGCTGCAAACAATTTTTTATAAATACACAAAATGACATATTTCCATCACAATAGAGTAACTTAATGCTATAAATTCCACTGAATGCAACTACAAAACCTAGAGAAAATTAAAATTTTGAAAAGCATACTAGGTAGGCTATACTTAAATCATTTATGCCTAGTGTTCCATCATTGGAACGCTAAGCTTGTGGGAGTTATTTATATCCTACTGCTCAAGGTCATCACCAAAGTCTGATTCTTCACAAACAAATTTTGCAACCTCTGGCATAAATGGGTTAAGAATGATTAGAGTGTAGTCAGTTATTATTCAGGACATAGATACTAAAAAAAAAAAACATGCAAATGTGTCATGAAACAACAACAAAAATATAAAACAGGACAAAATAAATGGTACTATTTTGTCTGATAAACCACAGGGGGATTTCTAATGTTTGTTAACTATAGTAGTCTTGGTATCCACAAAACAACAAAAAATCTTAGAGAATGCTAACAGAGCATATAATTGCTGCCCCAAAATTATCTTAGCATTAGATAAAGCATTTAATTAAATTTGCTATTTCTGAATAGAGGGCTCATTCAGTAATAGATCTAAGCCACCACTAACGTGTTTACCTCTTTCTTCTTCCCATGTTCAAAATACTTTTTTGTTTTTTTGAGACAGGGCCTGGTTTTGTCCCCCAGGTTGGAGTGCAGCAGTGCAATCTAGGCTCACAGCCTCACCTTCTCGACTCAAGTGATCCTCCTGCCTCAGCCTCCCAAGTAGCTAGGAGTACAGGGAGTTGCCACCATACCCCGGTCTTTTTTTTTTTTTTTGGGTAGAGACAGGGTCTCACTATGTTGCCCAGGCTCAAACTCCTGGTGTCAAGTGATCCTCCCACTTTGCCCTCCCAAAGCACTGGGATCATAGGTGTGAGCCACTGCACCCGGACAAAACAATCACTTTTTCAGACCTCTACCCTTCAATATTACATAGACTTTCTGTTTAGGACCATATAATTTTGGGGGAGGAGAGGAGGAGGTATACGGTGTAATCTTTGAAAAGAGCAAAGCTTGTTGAGATGCAAGGGCAAGTGACCAGATAGTTTCACTCACTGTTTAAATAAATGGCTCCTAATAAATATTTATGACTCAGCAAATAAAAAAATTATGTCATGAACTTTGGAAATCAATCCTAAAAGCAGAAATTGAATGTAAAGGTCTTCTGTTTATAAGAGTTGACATCAACAGCACGTAAACTCTCTCTCTCTAAGGAAACTATGTGTGGAAATATTGGTCTTTTATTAGAATAAAAGACCCTCATATACCTATGCTTCTGCACTGACAATACACGTTTTTGATACTGAATTTCAGCTTCTAAAAGAACAATTTAAAGAATAAAATCTGAATTAAAAAAAAAGGCAGACTACCTTTCTTTGCAGTAACGTGCCCACAAAGTAAAACTGCATTGAGGTTCACACATGATACAGGACATCTGTCTAGGGCAAGTGAATAACGCTAAGCAAAACCCAATGACTGCTCTTATACATGTAGGCAAGCTCCCTAGGCTACAAGTCTAGGACAGCACAGAAAACTTTTCCCGTCTTGGCCTTTCATGAAGTCTGTTGCAGAAGGTCTATCTGTATATCTAGGGACCTTTTCTACAGATCTTCCATTGATAAATAATTCCAAGCAGCTGGTAAATTTCTCCCCTTACCTTCTGTTTTTATCACAAAAGTGAAAAGATAACACATTAACAAAAGATAGTTTTACATAGTACGTTATTAGAGCTACTACTTGGTCTATAGATATTCTCTAATATTCAACATAATTAAAATTTTAAAAAGCACTTACAGCTACACCAGCATGGTAACTTGTGCCACAAGCAATAAGAATCAAACGCCGGCATCTCTGGATCTCCTTTATGTGATCCTTCAAACCACCCAAATTCACTGAAATAAAAGTTTGTGTATATAATTATTCAGCAAAGAACCATGTGAACTAGGCAATCGCATTTTATGAGTATCCACTGCCAATATGATAAAGAATACGGCTGTTTTAAACAATTAATATTCCTCTTGGAAAGCATAGTTCTCTGTAATTTTGAAAAGTAAATTAAATAAGTCACAACTTAACTGGCCCCCCAAACTTGTAACTGACCTTACTCACCTCTCTACATCCCCACACAATTACAGTATTTATTACATTCTACCTTAGTTAGTCATTTTTACATTTTCTCTTTGAAAGTTATCTTAAAGGCAAAAGTAGAGGGACACAGAAAACAGACCATTAGATGTTGAGGGCTGGAGCTGGAGGAGGGGTTGACAACAACAGGGTGCAAGGAAATTTTCGGAGTGACAGAACTGTTCTACATCTTGACTTTGTAGAGGTTATGATTATGACTATGTCGCAAAGGTTTGTCAAACTTAGAGTTATACACTAGGAATGGTGAATTTTATTATATCTAATCATGTCTCAATAAACCTGTCTGGGTACAACATTATCTCAGTTACGTTTATTTCCCCTCTGGTGCCCAGAAAGGTGCTCTGTAGAGTAACATAAATCCACTCTCTCTCAGTCTTTGCCATCCCCATTCCCCTAATGCTTCAGTCAAAATGCTTGATTGTTCCAATCCCTCCACATTTATCTTCAAACCTAACATCTCTCCCTGGACAACAGCAATATTCTCCAGTTCTCTCTTCTGTTCTCCACCTCCTGGAGTCTGCTCTCCATATGCTACCAGAAGGACCTTTTACAGTGATCCTTTAAAAACATAAAGACCCTCCAACGAAGTCTGCCCTCTTTTTCGTTTTCAGTTTCTATAGCTATTTATATGTTGTTCTCCATGTGTCTTGTCCAGAAATCCTTCCACACAGGCTAGTTTCCTACCTGTGAGAAATTCCCATTCAACATTCATTCAACTGCTCAACTAAAATTCCCTAAGCACCCACCAAGTAAATATAGTGGTCAAGGCACTGAGAGCTTCTGGACTCAAACAGTTCCAAATCTCGCTGAGGAGAATGACAGGTACCTCCTCGTGGGCCTCATCCTGCTGCTCTCTCTGAACCATTTTCAGTCTGTCTACTCTGCCCCTGCTCTCTTCAACTCCCCAGCTTCTTTTTTTTTTTTTTTTTTTTTTTTTTTTGAGACAGAGTCTCGCTCTGTAGCCCAGGCTGGAGTGCAGTGGTGCAATATCGGCTCACTGCAACCTCCGCCTCCCAAGTTCAAGCAATTCTCCAGCCTCTGCCTCCTTAGTAGCTGGGATTACAGGCCCGAGCCACCATGCCCGGCTAATTTTTTTCTATTTTTAGTAGAGAGGGTTTCACCATGTTGGGTAGGCTGGTCTCGGACTCCTGACCTCGTGATCCCCCTACCTTGGCCTCCCAAAGTGCTGGGATTACAGGTGTCAGCCACCGCGCCCAGCCAGCCCATCTTCTTTTTTATCTTAGTTAGTTATACTATAAAACCAAGGTACGTGTTTTATTTTTTATCTTTTGAATAATTGTATGTTCTCCTTTTTGAATTTCAATAATGAAAGAAGGTATGTTTCTCTATTTTAAAAAATTAGCAAGTAGGAAACAAAACCAAACAAAATAAAAAGTGTCACTAGCTTCCCAAATAATTTATAATCAAATCCGAACTACTTACTTTGGCCTTCAAGTCCCATACGACCTGTCTCCCGCTTACTCTGACCTAATATCCTAGCACATCCCCTCTCACTCAGGCCACACCAGCCAGACTAGCCTTTTCTTGCTGTTCCTGCACTAGACCAAGCCTGTTTGCGTACCTCTGCCTACAGTGTTTTCCACAGACCTTGGCATTAATTACAAATGTCTGGGAAGAAAGGAAACAACAGTAAAGGGCTGGATTAGGGTCATGCAAAGGCAAAGACTCAACATAAAAGCAAAGAAAAAAAAAAAAAAGGCAGACCAACTACCAGAAAGACCTGTACTGCAGATGATGACAAAGAATGACATGGATGTAAGCCAGTGAGGTTAGCTGGCCACAGTGTTTCCTTAATATTAGTCCTAGAAATTTCTGGTGGCTAAGGAGAGTTGGGATAGTTCTGAAAGGAGCTGCCCAAAGCTCTAAATTTGATGCTTTTGAGAAAAGCCTGATCCCTGTTGAGATGAGGTAGGCCATCACTACAGGCAAAAGAAAGAATGCCTGATGGACAGGGGAGGGGATGGAGAGCACTTAGAACAATGTATACATGGGAACTAGTTTGGTTCAATAAACAACTAACAACGTGACCTTTGGCAAACTGAAAGCCTCAATCTCCTCATCCTAACAACAAAAAAGATGACAGCTATCCTGTTTTATTACAGAACTTTTATGTACATAATACAGATATAAGTACTATTTATTTATTTATTTATTTTTGAGACAGGTCTTTCAACCAGGCTGCAGTGCAGTGCTGGAGTCAGAGCTCACTGCAGCCTCGATCTACAGGGCTCAAGCAATCCTCCCACCTCAGGCTCTTCAGTAGCCAGGGCTACAGGCACCCACCACCACACCCATCTAATTTTTTAAAAAATTTTTAGTAAAAACGAGGTCAGGCTGGTCTAGAACTCCTGAGCTCAAGCAATCCTCCTGCTTTGGGTGCCCAAAGTGCTGGGATTACAGGTATGAGCCACTGTACCCAGCCAAAAGCACTTTTTAAAACCATGAACTTCCCAAAGTTTGTCTCATTTTCTCATTTTCTTCCCTTATAAATCTTTTCCCTGGCCTCATTTCCATAAGCACCATAAAAGAATTTACTGCTGTTCTCCCAGTTCCTCCAGCTCAACTATCTTCAACAATCCTCTCTGTCTACAGGGGCAGATACAATTCCTCTGGTGGTAGATGCCTGTAATCCCAGCTACTCGGGAGGCTAGGGCAGGAGAATCGCTTGAACCCAGGAGGCGACAGCTGTGGTAAGCCGAGATAGCACCACTGCACTCCAGCCTGGGCAACAATAGCGAAACTCCGTCCTAAAAAAAAAAAACAAAAAACAGTGTCGTACTCTCACCTTTACCTTAAAAATGCAGGAGGGTACAGGATATCCAAAGGCATCAGGCAAATACCTGAAAGACCTCTGGGGAAGTTCACACTTTTACTTACTTGTACACTCAGAAAGGAAACCTAGGCTAGGCAGATACATGTAAGCTGCCCAGCAACGAGACCAGGTCTCATTCTTCTTAGAATTCACAGTACCTAGCACAGTCCCTGGTACACAATGGGTGATCTATACATAAAATTTACCGTTTTAACTATTTTTAAATGTACAATTCAGTGGCATTAAGCACATTCACATTATTGTGCAACCATCACTACAATCCATCTCTGTAATTTCATCATCCCACAACTGAAACTCTGTACCCTTTAAATAATAACTCCCCATTTCCCCTCCCACAGCCCCTGGTAACCATTAATCTACTTTCTGTTTCTGTGAATCTGACTATTCTAGATATCTCATATAGGTAGAATAATACACTAAAGAACTTTTTCCAAGATGGCTGGGCTCCACTGACGGCTGACAGCTGTAGCTGTTCTACAAGGCTATTAAGGGCAATGAACTTTCAGGTTGTTAATGGCACCTCCTACAAGAGACACTGAAATAATAAAATAATTCATATGTAACTACCAGTATAGTCATCAAAGTTGACTCTTCCTCTCATTGTGTTCACGACAGACTCTGGCTGCTCAAATATTTCCTTCTGCATAAATGAACTGAAGTTGCCTACAGTAAGAGAAACCACATAATTAGAACAAAAACAAATCAAAGAATAAGAAAAGAATTTGTAAACAACTAAAAGTCCCCCACCTTTAATAAAAACTTGGTAAATAAAATATAACAAAAGGTCATGCAATAGAGAAAGTTTATTTATACATGACTGCCTAAAAGATTGGGTGAATATATTTTACTCTATGTGGAAAAAAATAAGAGTACAAGTCACTTTTAATTAACTTCATACTTGAAAAGTGCAGTTAAAACAAGTGAAAGAGACAAGCCTTTTTTTTTTTGAGACGGAGTCTCACTCTGTCACCCAGGCTGAAGTGGAGTGGCGCAATCTAGGCTCACTGCAATCTCTGCTTCCTGGATTCAAGCGATTCCCCTGCCTCAGCCTCCTGAGTAACTGGGACTACAGGCGCACGCCATTACGCCAGGCTGATTTTTTGTATTTTTAGTAGAGACAGGGTTTCACCATACTGACCAGGCTGGTCTTGAACTCCTGACCTCATGATCCGCCCACCTCGGCCTCCCAAAGTGCTGCGATTACAGGCGTGAGCCACTGCATCAGGTCAAATGAGACAAGCTTTAAGTTTTGGAGTGTAACCTACATTCAAACTGCGGTTCTATCCATTACTATCTAAGCTGGGGAAATTATTAATCCATAAAATAAGAGACCAGTTACTTCACAGTATGGATTGCAGTATGGATTAATAAAGCAAGAAATCTGACATATATGTAGAGTCATGCAATAAATGTTATTTCTTATTTTTACTTTTTTTTTGAGACAGGGTCTCACTCTGTCACCCAGACTGAAGTGAAGTGGCAAGATCACCGCTCACTGTAGCCTCAATCTCCCGGACTCAAGTAATCCTCACACCTCAGCCACCTCAGTAGCTGGGACTACAGGCACACACTACCATGCCCGGCTCATGGTTTTGTTTTGTTTTGTTTTGTTTGAGACAGAGTCTCGCTCTGTCGCTCAGGCTGGAGTGCAGTGGCGCAATCTCACCTCACTGCAACCTCTGCCTCCCAGGTTCAAGCGATTCTCCCACCTCAGGCTCTCCAGTTGCTGGGACTACAGACAGGTACATGTCACCACGACCATAATTTTTTTTGTATTTTTAGTTGAAACAGGGTTTTGTTATGTTGCTGAAGCTGGTCTTGAACTCCTGAGCTCAGGCAATCTGTCTGCTTCGACCTCCCAAAGTACTAGGATTACAGGTATGAGCCACTGCACCCGACCTTTTTTTTTTTTTTTAATTTTTAGTAGAGATAGGGTCTCATTATGTTGCCCAGGCTGGTCTCAAACTCCTGAGCTCAAGTGATCCTCCTACCTTGGCCTCCCTAAAAGTTAAGATTACAGGCATGAGCCCCTGTGCCTGGCCAATGTTAGTTTCTATTCCTACCACAATCCCATCAGTAAAATAATCCAAATCATAATAATTATAATACTTAACAGAAGCAAATATTACATACGACTAAGTGTGTCAGACACTATTTTAAGGACTTTATATATAGTAGCTTCTTTTTTTTTTGAGACAGAGTTTCACCCTTGTTGCCCAGGTTGGAGCACAATGGCGCAATCTCGGCTCACTGAAACCTCCGCCTCTGGGGTTTCAGCCATTCTCCTGCCTCAGCCTCTCGAGTAGCTGGGATTACAGGCATGTGCCACCACACCCGGCTAATTTTGTATTTTTTAGTAGAGTTGGGGTTTCTCCACGTTGGCAAGGCCAGACTGGTCTCGAACTCCCCATCTCAGGTGATCCGCCCGCCTCGGCCTCCCAAAGTGCTAAGATTACAGGTGTGAGCCACTGCACCCAGCCATATAGTAGCTTCTTAATCCTCAAAACAACCTTAATGAGGTAGTCTCTATTATCCTCATGTTATATATAAGAAAACTAAAGCACAAAGAGAATAAAAAGGAACAGAACATGAACTATATTTATGTTTATAAAGTATCTTTAAAGTATCAAGTGTTAATAATCTCTTTTTCATAATGTTAGAAACAAATCATTAATTAGTTTGAAGATGACTGTAAAAACAGCAGATAATTTCTCTAAAGAATCATCCCTTTTCCTAGGGTTGTCCTTTGACTAATCATGTGGAAGATTCCACTCACCATTCATTATTAGATTCAATATGCTAGGAAAAGAAGTAGAATATATTCCTTCCATTAAGGACAGCAAGCTATAACATGACAAAAACTTTTACCCTTCATGATCTGCTGGAGTTCCATCTGGAGTGTTTGCACAGCTCGTCCGGGGTGATCTCCTGCAGTTCGTTTAATTCGATGGATAGAAAGACGTCCATCCACTACTGCTGCAACATCATCATCTTCTAGAAAGATGACGCGATTGGTGTATTCTATGACAGCACTATAACATTTTCAAGGAGATATTACAATCAATAACCAAGGATCATTTCTATAAATGAAACTATCATTTGGATACAAGAACCAAATTTCAATATAAACTCTATCACTCTGCAGTATCTTGGAGAATTTTCTGGTTACTAATGCCATCCCCTACAGGAAAGTATGGGGAAGGTGGTCACTGTGAACAAAACATAAAAGGATCTCTGCATAGTAACCTAAACCAAATAGATTAGATCAGAAAGCATGGTTGTTTCCTCCTCATTCTATCCATTACCAAGTCCTGAAATTTTAACTTCCAAATACTCTCAAAGCTTCTATATCCACCACCAGACAAATTCAAGCTCCCATCAGTTCCTTGGCTGGACTACTGCAGGAATCTTCCAATTAGTCCACCCACTTTGTCTCTGATCTCTCTCCATCCATTCTCCATTTCTGCCAAAACTGATATCAAAGGCAACAACTCTAATGAAGATTTCTCCTTCACTCAACAAACCATTTGACAGCTTCCCTTTGGCTCTTAGAAAGACAACAAAGTGGCCGAGACAGGCAGATCATGAGGTCAGGAGATCGAGACCACCCTGGCTGACAGGGTGAAACCCCGCCTCTACTAAAAAATACAAAAAACTAGCCTGGCGGGCGCCTGTAGTCCCAGCTACTCGGAAGGCTGAGGCAGGAGAATGGCGTAAACCCGGGAGGCGGAGCTTGCAGTAAGCTGAGATCCGGCCACTACACTCCAGCCTGGGCGGCAGAGCGAGACTCTGTCTCAAAAAAAAAAAAAAAAAGAAAGACAACAAAGTGCCTTACCATAACCCCTATACCTCCTTCTCCAGCTTCATCTTCCACCAAGCTTCCTCTCACTCTCTCTATTTCCAGCCACACTCATAGCCATCCTAAACTCTCACAGGCTGAGCCATTTGCAAAAAATGAATGTTCCTCCTTCTACCTCTTAACCTAATTAACTCCTAATCTCTCCTTAACTCTCGGTTCAAACATCATTTCCTTAAAGAAATTTACCCACCAAGGGTAAATCACCCTGTTACTAGCATTCTGCAGCTCTTGTCACAGTTGGAATCCTACACTTGTGTGATCACTGTTTAAAATTTGCCTCCTCACTAAGGAAGAGCTCCTAAGGACAAGTAATATTTTTATTTTTTACTCACCATTATCTCCTGAGGCTAGCATATGCCTTCACTCAGAGTGTTCAATATGAATGTATACATGAATGAGAAAAGGCTGATATGTTTCTGTAATTCCAGTGTATTTAAGCCGTAACTGTCAACTGTGTAATCTTACACATCTTAGCCCTGACTACACACCTTACACATCTGTAAAAATATTAGAGTAAAGCTTGTTTTCCCACTGAGATAATACATTCCCTGATGTCCTAAATGGCATTATTTTCTCATTTTTATTATATTCTGTTATTTTCACGTATAGTGAATGACTCAAATACTTGTTTGCAATTTGGGTGATTTTATTTTATCCTCATTACTACTTCATTTATAAATGCATTTAAACATCCCCCCGCATTTTCTCTCAGAATGTCTTAGTCTACTACTATCCCTTTATAAAAGTGATTATACTGCAAATTAATTCCAAATGTAAAATATGAGTATCTACATTACACTAAAACTACAATAGTTTAGCAACTATGCTATAACAATTGGGATACTAACTAAGCCATTTTACTCTTCAATCTAGAATCTCCTCCCTTCAAAACCTAGATAAGGCTCCTGAAATAAGAAGGAAAAAAATGTAAGAGTTCTAAAATAAATACACTGGAAAAAGTCTCAAGGAGTATATGTGTTCTTGGTAAACTGACCTACACTCTTTGAAATGACAGAAAAAGTGTCCTTATAGCCCCATCTCCAAAATGGTCACCTATATTTCTTTAATTAAAAAAGTTCTCTTATAGAGCACAATTAGACTAACACACAATGACTTCTTGGTTTTCTGTAGAATGAGAAGTTTTACTAAAAATGTCTTTGAATCAACTAAGCTCACCTTGCATCAGAAGCAAAGTAATACTCCACTGCTTTTTCTTCCACCGGGAAAAGGCAGGTTGTGCTGTCCACACGAGAGAGATTGCAGCTTCCTTTCTTGTCTTTGCCTAAAGCATATAGTTAACATGAATTGGCAAACATGTAGAAAATCACGTACAATGTAGAAATATGCATAATTTTCTACAAAATCAAGAAAAAAATCATAGCAACACAAAACAATTTCAGCAAATTTAAAAAGCCAAGTAGATCATCTCATTTCCATGCAATAAGCCAGTAAGAACAGACAAAAAGTGTACAGTGAAGTAGCAACTATCAAAGAGTGCGTGGCAGGTAAAAGTGCTACATTATATGTTTTTTTCATATAATATTTCTTTTCCAGGTAAAAGGCAAGTAATTCCTTAATATTAACTGGTTTTTTTAAATCAAAAGTGTGTATAAATTAATTTTAACTTTATACAAAACATGATGATCTTAACACATAAGTTTGTGTACCTATAATTATCACAAAATTACATTTAAAATATCAAAATTGTGCAATGAAAAATAAAATGAACACAGTGGCTCATGCCTGTAATCCTAGCACTTTGGAAGGCCAAGGCAGGAGGATCACTTGAGGTCAGGAGTTCAAGACCAGCCTGGCCAACATGGTGAAACCCCGTCTCTACTAAAAATACAAAAATTAGCCAGACGTGGTGGCAGGCGCCTATAACCCCAGGTACTTGGGAGGCTGAGGCAGGAGAATCACTTGAACCCAGGAAGTGGAGGCTGCAGTGACCCAAGATCACACACCATTGCATTCCAGCCTGAGCAACAGAGTAAAAACTCTCTCAAAAAAAAAAAGAAAGAAAGAAAGAAAAGGAAAATGAAGGCTAGTGGCAAATTAATTTTATTATGTCATAACAAAACATCACTAGATTTTAGCAGCAAGTCAGCATAATAAATCAAGTTGCAGTCTACACTAATTCTGATTTTAAAACAAAACAGATGCATATCACTCTCTAATCATGGTATATCATATGTGGCACCCACTGTTAGGGACAAAATTTATAAACCAAGAAACTCTCCTTTCTTTAACTTGGGTTTTCTTATACTTCCTTTAAGTCAGGATAAAGTAAGGTCTTTTTGCAAAGCTAATATCCTTTTAATTCTTGTATTTCAGATTTATGACATCTCTACTTAATTTGTCAAGACATTAATTTTTTTCATTAAGACTGGAATACTAAAGTTTTATAAACTGGCCTCATATAGGAAAAATATCTATTAGTTGAAGACTACATAAACGTCCTAGAGACAAAAATGCACCTTTCTCCAAGGCCAGGACATAACAGAACTATGGACACAATAGCCAGAGAATATCACAAGTATACTTATAAAAACTGCTATTTTACCTATCTTCTTAAAATGCACATATAAAGAGAGACTTGATAATAATTATTAGAAATGTACATTCAAATGTGCTAATTATCCTGAGCTGATCATTATACATTGTACACATGTACTGAAATACACACCAAATATATAATTATATATCTATTAAAAATAATAAAAGTCAAAAAAAGCATATTCAAAGTTTTCCACCATCTGTGATTATTTTATGTTTCAGTGATGAAAACAAACTAACTTTTCCCATTCATATTTAACAGCAAAGATGCCAAACTTTGAAAAATAAGTGTAAGATGACATCCAAGAAAAAGTAACATTATAGAAAAACAACATATTAGTGTTTGCCAGGGGCTGGGAATGAGACAAGGGTTGATGACAGAGGGAAAGTTGAGGGAACTTATTGAGTGATGAAATTGTTCTGTATCTTCATTGTGTTGGTAGTTATGCAACTTGACATCTGACAAAACTTGTAAAACTACATGAAAAAGAGTAAATATTACTGTATGTTAAAAAACAGAGGCCAAGGCAGGCAGATCATTTGGGGTCAGGAGTTCAAGACCAGCTGGCCCAACATGGTGAAACCTCGTCTCCACTAAAAACACAAAAAATGAGCCGAGAGTGGTGGAGTGCGCCTGTAGACCCAGCTATTCCAGAGTCTGCGGTGGGAGAATTGCTTGAACCTGGGAGGTAGAGGTTGCAGTGAGGTGAGATCATGCCATTGCACACCAGCCTGGGTGACAGAGCAAGACTTCGTCTCAAAAACAAAAACAAAAAAGTGAATTTAAAAACACATAAAAAGAGAGTTCAGCATTTAAAAAAAATAAATGTGGCCAGGTGTGGTGGCTCACGCCTGTAATCCCAGCACTTTGGGAGGCCGAGGCGGGAGGATCATGAGGTCAGGAGTTCAAGACCAGCCTAACCAATATGGTGAAACCCCGTCTCTACTAAAAATAGAAAAATGTGCCGGGTGTGGTGGCACATGCCTGTAATCCCAGCTACTCAGGAGGCTAAGGCAGGAAAATCGCTCAAACCCGGGAGGCGGAGCTTGCAGTGAGCCGAGATCACGCCACTGCACTCCAGCCTGGGCGACAGAGTGAGACTCCGTCTCAAAAAAAAAAAAAAAAAAAAAAAAAAAACTACCTTTGCTTATAAAATGTCCTAAGAGGCTTGAGTTTCACTGTTTTTTCTCCAAATACTGATAATTTTATTCTTCAAATAACAAAGTATATTTAATTAAAATATGTTTAAAAATTTGAGGCTGGGCACAGCGGCTCACGCCTGTAATTCCAACACTTTGAGAGGCCAAGGTGGGCGGGTCACCTGAGGTCAGGAGTTCGAGACCAGCCTGACAAAAATGACGAAACCCCGTCTCTACTAAAAATACAAAAGTTAGCTGGGCATGGTGGTGTGCACCGGTAGTCCCAGCTACTCTGCAGGCTGAGGCACAAGAATCACGTGCACCCGGGAGGCAGAGGTTGCAGTGAGCCAAGATCACGCCACTGCACTCCAGCCGGGGCAACAGAGCGAGACTGTTTCAAAAACTAAATAAATAAGGTCAAAAAATTTGAGATATCAATGTCTGTTTAAATGAAAAGAACACCTCTGGGCTGGGCACAGTGGCTCTCAGCACAGGCTCTCTAGGCACCTGTGATCTCAGCACTTTGGGAAGCTGAGGCGGGTGGATCACATGACTCCAGGAGTTCAAGAGCAGCCTGGGCAATATAGCAAGACTCCAATTGTACAAAAAATTTATAGTTAGCTGGGAGCCAGGCACAATGGCTCATTTCTGTAATCTCTAATTTGGGAGGTTGAGGTGGGAGGACCCCTTGAGCCCAGGAGTTTGAGACCAGCCTGGCCAACAGAGCAAGACTTCCTCTTTACAAATAAAAACATTGGCTGGGGGTGGTGGCACATGCCTGTGGTCTCACCTACTTAAGAGGCTGAGGGGGAAGAATCACTTGAGTCCAGGCAGCCAAGGCTGCAGTGAGCCGTGACTAAGCCATTGCACTCCAGCCTAGCTGAGAGCAAAACCCTGTCTAAAAGTAAGAATTAGCTGGGTGTTAGCCGGACGTGGTGACTCACGCCTGCAATCCCAGCACTTTGGGAGGCCAAGGCGGGTGGATCACAAGGTCAGGAGATTGAGATCATCCTGGCTAATATGGTGAAACCCCATCTCTACTAAAAATACAAAAAAAAAATTAGCCAGGCGTGGTGGTGGGCGCCTGTACTCCCAGCTACTCAGGAGGCTGAGGCAGGAGAATGGTGTGAACACAGGAGGCAGAGCTTGCAGTGAGCCGAGATCACGCCACTGCACTCCAGCCTGGGCGACAGAGCGAGACTCCACCTCAAAAAAAAAAAAAAAAAAAAAGAATTAGCTAGGCGTGATGGCACACACTTGTAGTCCTAGCTATTTGAGAGGCTGACGCAGGAGGATCGCCTGAGCCCAAGAGTTCAAAATTGCAGTGAGGTATGACCACACCACTGCACTGCACTCCAGTCTGGGCAACAGAGCAAGACCCTGTCTCCTCCTGCCATGCTATTTAAAAAGTAATATGGAAAGTTACATCAAAGTAAATAAATAAGAAAAACAAAAACTAAACTTTATACATAAACAATAAAAGAACAATCACTACAAATTCAAATAAAGCCAATCAAGATAGCAAATATAAATCCAACAGTAATATATCATGCATAAAATAAAGACGATTTAAACATATTTCAGTTAAAAGTTAGGCTAAATGATTCAAATAACTACCACTTAGTTAATCTATAATAACCTAGCACACAATGCTCTTTTCCTAATCTAAGCATATATCCCACATGATTTTAAAACAAAGGAAAAAATAATTTACAATTTCAACTATTTTCTCAAATTTCAGAAATTTTAATGAAATTATTAAAAGCACTTTCTAAATGCCAAAAGCAGACACGCAAAATATACTCTGCAAATTAGAAAAATGTCAAAATATGTTTCCCCATAAAATAAGCACATTTTTAGAGGCCCAGCACATTCATTCACTCGAAGAACAAAAGAATTAGTGAAGAATAAACAAAAGAGGATAAGATCCTCCCCATCCATGCAGAATGCATTTCCCACCTCTTTCTCCCTGTGATCCCCACCGTGTGAATTTTGATCCAATCTGAGTCCTAGCTAAGGATACACAACAGAAAAAAAATTCTAATCATCAGAGAACTCACGAAACCAAATCTTTTTCATGTCTAGACAGAACTATATATACATATGCATCTGACCAAAGGGGCATTTATTCCAACTTAAGGAAAATAATTCTTCATATCTACTGCACTCCGTTTGTAGAGGTAATTTTACCTGTTCTGTAGAGTACAGGAATGTGATCAGTAGAAAGTTTATGTTCACTCCGTACACCAATCAACAGAGGGCTACCTCGCCTGTAAATTGCAAGAACAGTTAGAATTAAATCATTTTTATAAATAATGGACTGATATAAAATTTAATGGCCAATACTCTTCAAATGCTTAAATTCTCCCCCTAAGCTCAACTTCAGATATAAGAAAGAACTAGATAAAAAGAATTTTTTTAAAAAATTCTGTATTGGGCCAGGTGCAATGGCTCACACCTGTAATCCTAGCACTTCAGGAGGCCTAGGCAGGCAGATCACTTGAGTCCCAAGAGTTCAAGACCACTCTGGCAAACATGGCAAAACCCCATCTCCAAATTAGCCAAGTGTGATGGCACATGCCTATAGTCTCAGCTACTCGGGAGGCTGAGTAAGGAGGACTGCTTGAGCCCGGGAGGTGGAGACTGCAGTGAGCCAAGATCACACCACTGCACTCCAGCCTGGGTGACAGAACAAGATCCTATATCCAAGAAAAAAAAACAAAACAAAATCTGCATCAGGGGTCAGCAAACTGACCTGCAGTCCCAGGGTTATTTATTTTTATAAATAAAGGGTGTTTGTTTGTTTGTTTGTTTTTTGAGAACGGCCTTGCTCTGTATCCCAGGCTGGAGTGCAGCGGCACAATCACAGCTCACTGCAGCCTTGACTTCCTGGCCTCAAGTGATTCCCTTGCCTCAGCCTCTGGAGTAGCTGGGACTATAGACATGCACCACCACACCCAGCTAAATTTTTTATTTTGTAGAGACGGGGTTTTGTCATGTTGCCCAGGCTGGTCTGGAACTCCTGGGGTCAAGCAATCCACCCACCTCAGCCTCCCAAAGTGCTGGAATTACAGGCATGAGTCACCATGCCCAGCCTAATACATGTTTTTTTTTTTCTTTTAATTTTTTAAATTATTTCTTTTTTTAATTGACAAATAAAAATTGTACTAAATACAGTTATTTTGGAACATAACCATGCCCATTCTTTTACTTATTTTCTGTAGCTGCTTTCACACTACAACTGCAAAGTTGAGTAGTTGCTACAGAGGCTACATGGTCCAGAAAGCCTAAAATAGTTACTATCTGGTCCACTCCAAAAAAGTTTGCCAACACCTGTTCTGTAACAAGGTATTTTAATTTTTTCCTTTGTAATGTTAAATGGAACATTCCTTTCAATTGTGCACAGAATGCCAATGTATTAGCATGTAGCACCTTCTCCTTAGTCACCCTGTTTTCAGATTAAAAATATCTCTCTCTTACCATATCTTAGGGAACCTCACTTAGGACTTCAGGATCAGGCCTAAATATCCTATTAAGAAGTAATGATGGTACAATTATCTAGGAATCTGTCTAGAATACATGTTTCAAAAAATACAGAGAAAGCTAATATTTTAACTTTATTAGGTAATATTCAATATCCAAAATCACAAAGTAACCTTGGTGCGCCCAACAAAGACAAAAGGCCAATTAAATGCCAAAATGTATTTTTTCTTTTTTTTTTCTTTTTTCAGACAGTCTCGCTCTGTAGGCCACACTGGAGTGCAATGGCACGATGTTGGCTCACTGAAACCTCTTGCCTCCTGGGTTCAAGCGATTCTCCTGCCTCAGCCTCCCAAGTAGCTGGGATTTACAGGGATGTGCTACCACACCCAGCTAATTTTTGTATTCTTAGTAGAGACAGGGTTTCACCACGTTGGCCTGGCTGGTCTCAAACTCCTGACCTCAGATGATCCACCTGCCTCGACCTCCCATAATGCTAGGATTACATGTCTGAGCCACAGCGCCCCGCCTGTTAAGGGATTCTGTTAAATGGAAGAGTGGTAAAACAACAGACAAGAAGGAGCACGTGAAAATATGCTCACATGAATATATCTAATAAAGGGCAGAGCCTTTATAATAAAGGGTTATGTATAGTCTACGAAGAATAAACATGTAACTCAAATATGTTGAAATACATTAGTCATTGTTAGAGTGTATGTACCTTGTGCCAACTGCTTGCCCAGGAAAATGAACACTTTTAAATACGAGTGCAAAAGCACCTTCCTATGGAGAGAAAAAAATGCATTAGCAATATTTACTATAATCAATTATCAAGTCAGAAATGCCTAGAACACACTGGCTTCAGCACAGAAATTTTTTGTTCACACAAATGCTCTTTTATACCAGTTTATAAACAAGTCTAAAGTTTAAACACTCCTAAGCTTTGGTGTATCCAAGACCTGCTTTTTTTTTTTTTTTTTTTCTTTTTTTTTGAGACGGAGTCTCGCTGTGCTCCCAGGCTGGAGTGCAGTGGCGTGATCTCGGCTCACTGCAAGCTCCGCCTCCCGGGTTCACGCCATTCTCCTGCCTCAGCCTCCCAAGTAGCTGAGACTACAGGCGCCCGCCACCACGCCCGGCTAGTTTTTTTTTTTGTATTTTTAGTAGAGACGGGGTTTCACCATGTTAGCCAGGATAGTCTCGATCTCCTGACCTCGTGATCCACCCGCCTCGGCCTCCCAAAGTGCTGGGATTACAGGCTTGAGCCACCGCGCCCGGCCTTTTTTTTTCCTTTTTGAGATGGAGTCTCACTCTGTCACCAGGCTGGAGTGCAGTGGCACGATTTTGGCTCACTGCAACCCCCGACTCCCTGGTTCAAGCGATTCTCCTGCCTCAGTCTCCTGAGTAACTGGGATTACAGGCACGCGCCACCATGTCCAGCTAATTTTTGTATTTTCAGTAGAGACAGGGTTTCACCATGTTGGTCAAGCTTGCCTCGAACTCCTGACCTCATGACCCGCCCGCCTCGGCCTCCCAAAGTGCTGGGATTACAAGCATGAGCCGCCACGCCAAGATCCACTTTTTTAACCAAGCCTACACTCAAAATATGCTCAATAGATAACAACTCCAAAAATAGATCATTTAAAAAGTCATCTTTTGTACAGGTTATGAACCTTCTCAACCGATATATCCTATCTCCATCATTTACCTATCTATGTCGTCATAATACTATGGATTATCAGAGGAAAGACAGAATTAGAAAAGATCCCAAGATCAAAATCCAAAACGTATTCTCTGCCCTAGTAATTGTACACCAGTGTTAACTTCCACTCTTTCTGACCTTGATATTAGAGATATAAATATATACAATTATTAACATGCACACCACATAACTCCATCAACCCGAATCCTCAGGGACAGGGCTTACAGGAATCAAGAACAGATAAAAGAGGAACATGAAGTAGGAGAGGGAAGAACCACCCTGGAACACAAACTGGATTATACGATGAATAAAAGGCAAAGCCTATTAGAAACAAGAAAAAGCTGGGAAGGGAAGGCACACTACTCTACTCTGCCTTGGGTAAAGGGAAGGAATAGGCCTCTACGTTCTCCATTTTCCTGCTTCCTCTTTTTGCTACAGATATAAGATTTGGGTATAGGTGGGAGGGAAGTGAGGGTTGGACCTCAGTTGGGGAGTTAAGGACTTTCAAGTGGGAAAGCTAGAGTTAAGAGTGAGGAAGGGAGATGTAGGTATCTCCATGGATTTGGACATTTGTAGATCTTTGATGTCTTTAATCTTTAATTAAGAATGTTGGATGGAATCAAAAAGAATACTGCTTTTCTCATGGGCTTGGAAATGCTTTTCTATCTATAGAAAAGCCTTCCTTCAGGGCCAACGAACAGTCCCCAGAAGGAAAAATAAGTAGTTGACTTTGTTGGCTCAGAGACAAGCAGGCATTATCCCAGAATATAAACTGTGGCAGCTGTGAAGCTACCATTGTGCTAAGTTATTGGTTGAGAAGAACATTCGATGAGCAAGAAGCAAGGGAATAACTAATCCTCCATTGTGTGTACGGTGTACATGTCCACGTGTGGTGCATATGGATGAGTATATATATGCATAATTGTTAGACACACTTTGATTTTGGATTTTCATTCTCATGACATTAAACCAGAATGAAGTAAGTAGAATTTCAAGTGGAGGGTAGGGGGGAATCAATAAATCAATCAGTCTCTCAAAATTATTCAACCTGAATAGTTATATGAGAAATAAAAGACAAAAAAAAAAAAAAATAGCACAGCTCCTGCTTATCAAACTTAATTTCCAGAAAGTTTCTCATGATTAATGTTGGCATAATTATCTTTTAAAGTGTGGCTTAATACCAATTGTTGGATAACTCTCTCCACCAAGGTAGTAAAGCTGGTATCTTGACTTTCCTGATTGTCATACATATACTTAACGAGCTTGGCAATTGTCTCTGTATCTGTTTCAGATTCGAAGTCATAGCCTTTGCTTTCCTGTAAGTAGAAAGAAAAAAAGATACAATTAAAGAAATATTCATGACATAAAAACCTTTTCTACAGAATTGTCCCCTCAAATATTTCACTAATTTCTAATATTCTTTGAACACCATATCCCATTATACAAAATTAAAGTCACCATCTGATTAGAGTGACTTCAAAACAGTGTTGTACTCTGTGTAACTGAACATACACTTAACTTACTGTCCAATAAATAGCCATTAGCTGTATGTGGCTATTTCAATTTAATTAAAATTAAATAAAATTTAAAATTCAGTTCCTCAGTCATACTAGCTGAACAACCATATGTGGACAGTGGTTACTATACTGAATAGCCTAGATACACTATGTCTTCCATCACTGGAGAAAGTTCAATTGAACAGCCCTAAGAAAGCACTCATGCAGGTCAACATTATGACCACAACAATACAGTATATAGCTATTTAGGACACAGAACTTTCATTTAATTTGTATTGATTCTTCTTGTATTAATATGTCCTAGGAACTTTAAAACATGACAGAATCTCTCATAATGCAAAAAATGTCTCCACAAAATTCCAATTTTATTTGAGCCTTTTGTCATGTATATCACAGTCAAATACTAATCATTTCCTTTTCATATCAAAAAACAGAATTGTTCCACTGTTAGCAAAGAAAAGTTCAATAAACCACCATGCCCTTGGAATTGTCCAAGGAATTACTTGATGACACCTATATGGTGTTGCACATCCCAACAACCAACCCCACTGCTCTCGTTAGAAGTATTCTCAAAGACTGGTGTCTTTTGAGGTCACTACTTACCAAAAACTTTTTCAAGTCTTTGTAGTTGGTGATGATTCCATTGTGAATAACAATAAATTCTAAAACAGCAAGTGTTGATGACAGAAAAGTTAGAAGTCTGAGAAACCTAAAATAGCTATTACTGTAACTGGATTTTTTTCAGGTCAAAAATTTGTAACATGCTATACTATTTATGTTATTTATAACATAACTATATCTACTTCTCATTATCAGATTATCATCACGTAGATCAGCAGCATTGTTTATGTGGCATAGCCAAAGCACACAGTGCAGGGGAGGTGGGTAGAGTGGGGAAATAAACAGGAAGTCTAGAGATAACAATTTCAGTTGTGGCTAAGCTAGTAACAAAATGTTACCATGAAAGGAGCAAGTTTATTGGATCTGTTGCCTCATGTGCAAAATGAGAGAGCTGAACTAAATATTATTCTTATTTCTCTGTTCATTCATTCTTGAGTATAAGTTTTAAGAGAAGGCCTTTCAAACTAAAACAATAATCTGATTTACACTATATGAGTTTAAGAACTAGAACTGGCTAGGCGCGGTGGCTCAAGCCTGTAAACCCAGTACTTTGGGAGGCCGAGATGGGCAGATCACGAGGTCAGGAGATCGAGACCATCCTGGCTAACACGGTGAAACCCCGTCTCTACTAAGAAATACAAAAAACTAGCTGGGCGAGGTGGTGGGCGCCTGTAGTCCCAGCTACTCGGGAGGCTGAGGCCGGAGAATGGCGTGAACCCGGGAGGCGGAGCTTGCAGTGAGCTGAGATCCGGCCACTGCACTCCAGCCTGGGCTACAGAGCGAGACTCCGTCTCAAAAAAAAAAAAAAAAAGAACTAGAACTAAGGAATTTGCTAAGAAAAACCAATCAGTTCTATAGTTAACTTGTTTGAGATCCAGGTAAGTCATAGAATGTCAGAGAAATAAATGCTAACGTATCATTCCAAGAGAAGGTAGATATGATCTCGGGATAATTTTCTTCTTTTTTAACTAACTTTGAAAACTGTAAGAACAGATAATCAAGAGTTGACAATATCACTATTTGTAGCCACTGATGGTACATAAAAACTACCAATCTGGCTGAGCACGGTGCCTCACACCTGTAATCCAGCACTTTCAGAGGCCTAAGTGGGCGGACCACCTGAGGTCAGGAGTTTGAGACCATCCTGTTCAACATGGTGAAACCCTGTCTCTACTAAAAATACAAAAACTTAGCCAGGCGTGGTGGCATGTGCCTGTAAACCCAGCAACTTGGGAGGCTGAGGCAGGAGAATCGCTTGAATCTGGGAGGCAGAGGTTGCAGTGAGCCGAGATCGCACCACTGCACTCCAGCCTGGGCAACAGAGAACCAAAAAAAATCCTGCCAATCCTAGATTTATTATTCAGAGTTCATTTCAGTTAGGAGAAAAATTACTGCTAAATTAAATTTTATATTAAATTATCAAAATATTCTTTTTTTTTTTTTTTTTGGAAACACAACGTTGCTCTGTCACCAAGCTGCAGTGCAGTGGCTCAATCACGACTCACTGCAGCCTTAACCAGGATCCTGGGCTCAGGTGATTCTTCCATATCAGCCTTCCAAGCAGTTGGGATTACAGCTGCTTATACCACACTCAACTAATTGTTTTATTTTTCTGTAGAGAGTCTCCCTACGTTGCCCAGGCTGGTCTCCTGAGCTGAAGCAACCCTCTCACTTCATCCTTCCAGTGTCTTGAGAATATACGCATGAGCCACTATGCCAGGCCAAAATGTTCTTTTTTCTTTTTTGAGACAAAGTCTTGCTCTGTCGCCCAGACTGGAGTGAAGTGGCAAGATCTCGACTCACTGTAACCTCTACCTCTCGGGTTCAAACAATCCTCCTGGCTCAGCCTCTCAAGTAGCTGGGATTACCAGTGCATGCCACCATGCCCAGCTAATTTTCGTATTTTTAATAGAGATGGGGTTTTGCCATGTTGGCCAGGCTGGTCTCGAACTCCTAACTTCACGTGATCCACCTGCCTTGGCCTCCTAAAGTGCTAGGATTACAGGCATGAGTCACCACACCCGGCCCCTCACAATGTTCTTAATATACGTAAAGATCTGACATTTTGGCTGACAGTAATTAGAAACCAAATAATAAACATTTTCACTAGATTTTTGAGAGAAGATGACAGCAAGTACTAAAATAAATTTATAAAAACACTTGCTGGGTGTGGTGGCTCATGTCTGTAATCCCAACATTCTGGGGGGCTGAGACAGACGGATCACCTGAGCTCAGGAGTTCGAGACCAGCCTAGCCAACATGGTGAAACCTTGCCTCTACTAAAAATACAAAAAATTGTCAGACATGGTGTCGGGCACCTGTACCTAGCTACTTAGGAGGCTTGAGGCAGAAGAATTGCTTGAAACCGGAAGCCAGAGGTGGCAGTGAGCGGAAAGCACACCATTGCACTCCAGCCTGGGCAACAGAGCAAGACTCCGTCTCAAAAAAAAAAAAAAAAAACAACTTAATTCTAGAACAAAGAGATTCATAAATAGCTAATTTAAAGGCTTTAACTTAAAGCCAAATTCTCAAAACATAATCTAGATGTAAGTTTTTGGGAATCTTTCATAAAGGCCTTGTCAGTGTCAAAAGTCTAAATTATTGCTACCATTATGATCATATTCAATAGTAATTACTGAAGCACAAGAAGCCTAAATAGGCAGCTTCTGAATTAAATTAAATATCAGAAAGGGCTGGGTGCAGTGTCTCATGCCTGTAATCTCAGCCCTTTGGGAGGCTGAGGTGGGATGATTACTTGAGTCAAGGAATTTGTAATCAGCCTGGGCAACAAAGCAAGACCCCTATCTCTACAAAAATAAAATAAATTAGTTGGGTGTGGTGGTGCAAGCCAGTGATCCTAGCTACTCAGGAGGCTGAGGCAGGAAGATCACTTGTGCCCAAGAATTTGAGGTTACAGTGAACTATGATCCCACCACTGTACCCAGCCTGGGTGGAGGAGTGAGACCCTGTCTCTAAAATAAAAGGAAAAAAATGGGGAGGGATAAATACACACATATACACTTTTGTATGTATTCTGTATATATTTCCTTATTTTTAAATGAAAGAACAGACTCAATAATTGGTGAATGTTATCTACACAGGGAATAAGAGGAAACAGAAGAGTCTAGACTTGTTTTGTTAAGACAGTCTCACCCTGTTGCCCAGGCTGAAGGGCAATGGCGGCAATGGCGCAATCACGGCTCACTGCAGCCTCAACCCCCAGGTTCAGGTGATCCTCCTGCCTCAGTCTCCCGAGTAGCTTGGACTACAGGTGCATGCCACCATCAAGCTAATTTTTGTATTTTCTGTAGGCACGGGGTTTCACTATGTCGCTCATGCTGGTCTCAAACTCCCGGGCTCAAGCAATCCCTCCATCTCAGCCTCTCAAAGTGCTGGGTAGACTTCTTTTAATATGTCTTGTTTTAAAGATGTGACTTCAGAATTATGTAAATATTTTAAATAATCATAAATAACATCTATTTTTAAATAATACCAATCCTTAAAAATAAAAAACAGGCCGGGTACGGTGGCTCACGCCTGTAATCCCAGCACTTTAGGAGACTGAGGTGGGCTGATCACAAGGTCAGGAGATTGAGACCATCCTGGCTAACACAGTGAAACCCCATCTCTACTAAAAATACAAAAAATTACCCGGGTGTGGTGACACATGCCTGTAATCCCAGCACTGTAGGAGGCTGAGGTGGGCAGATCATAAGGTCAGGAGATCAAGACCATCCTGGCTGACACAGTGAAACCCCGTCTCTACTAAAAATATAAAAAATTACCCTGGCATGGTGGCACACGCCGGTAGTCCCAGCTACTTGGGAGGCTGAGTCAGGAGAATTGCTTGAGCTCGGGAGGTGGAGGTTGCAGTGAGCCAATATCACACTACTGCACTCCAGCCTGGGCGACAAAGCAAGACTCAGTCTCAAAAAATAATAATAATTTGTAAAAAATTTTTTTAAAAGCATATTAAAGTAACATGTATCCAGCCAGTAGCACAAATGCATGGAGAAAGACTATTCCAAGTAACTCTAAAACACAGTAATTTGGTTATACATTTCTACAGAGATATGCCCTAAGGACAAAACCGGTAACAAAAGTTCTCAGCCAGGAGCAGTGGCTCACGCCTGTAATCCCAGCACTTTGGGAGGCCAAGACAGGAGGATCACTTGAGATCAGGAGTTCAAGATCAGCCTGGCCAACACAGTGAAACTCCGTCTCTACTAAATATACAAAAATTAGCCAGGCATTGTGGACAGAAAGGGTCTCATTCTGTTGTCCAGGTTGGAGGGCAATGGCGTGATGTACAACCACGGCTCACTGCAGCCTCTACCTCCTGGGCTTAAACAATCCTCCCACCTCAGTCTCCCAAGTAGCTGGGACTACAGGCATGCACCACCATGCCTAACTTATTTTTTTATTTTTTGTAGAGACGGGGTCTCACTATGTTGCGAGGGCTGATTGTGAACTCCTGGACTCAAGCAATCCTCCCAACTCAGGCTCCCAAAGTGCTGGGATTACAGGCATGAGCCAGTACTCTCAGCTCTGTATACTCTCTACGACTTCTGAATGATTGAAATTTTCCAAATGAAAAATAATTAAAATAATGAAAATCTAAGAGCCTTCTTTCTGCCCCCATTATTAGGCTTCCACAGTCATTCCAAAGCACGAAAAATCTTTCCATACCATTATTTTTATCAGAGCGCTGGGGGTGGCTATTGACAGGATTGGGTTCTCCATGTGTTGCCCAACGGGTATGAGCTATTCCAAGGTGTACATCAAATTCTATATCCAAATCCATATCTTGTTGCTCTGAAGAATATGAAAAGAAAAATTTCAGTATTAAATCATGCTGCAGAGATAATGCTATAAGCTATATTTAAATATAATTATTACAATGCTGCTCTCTTGAAATATACAATCACTGAAACTAAAGATCAGGCATATTCAAAATAGTGATTAAAAGACTTAGCAGGCCGAGTGTAGTGGCTTACACCTGTAATCCCAGCACTGTGGGAGGCCAAGGCAGGCGGATCACCTAAGGTCAGGAGTTCAAGACCAGCCTGACCAACATGGGAAAACCCCATCTCTACTAAAAATACAAATATTGGCCAGGCGTGGCAGCACGCGCCTGTAGTTCTGGCTACTCCGGAGGCAGAGGCAGGATAATCACTTGAACCCAGGAGGCGGAGGTTGTAGTGAGCTGAGATCACACCACTGCACTCCAGCCTGGGTGACAGAGCAAGACTCCATCTCAAAAAAAAAAAAAAGGACTTAGGAACGCATTGCAGGTCTGTATCAAGACATTTCATGTACCCAGTAAATATATACACCTACTATATACCCACAAACATTAAAATTAAAGATAAATAAAGACTTAGGAGTTTATGCAACTGAAATACTGAAGGCAAATGGTTTCAATAACAACCAAAAAACTAATACAGAATTAAAGCAAACACAACAAAATTTTAGTAACGGATAAAGTTAGGTGAAGTATATATAGGTAATAATGTACTATTCTTTCAAGCTTCCTGGAGATATGAATACTCAAGAGTTAAGGACAAAACCAATTAATGTAACTTTTTAAATCTATATTTAATTCTTGCCTTAAAAAATCATTATCAATTTAATTAAACATGTATGTAAAAATAAATTCATCTTCCCAATGACACACAACCTTATGACTGCAATTTCTTTGGTCTCTGGTGAGAGTACACACATCTCACAATATAAACTGCAATTATGGAGTGCCACCAAAATCAAATAGGTATTTGAGAACACAGCATTGCTATGAAAGTATGGAGCTACTGGGAAATCAGCATAAGGCCAATGTTCCTTTATCTCGAAAAGTAGCTGATTCGTGTGGGTGCAGTGGCTCACACCTGTAATCCCAGCACTTCGAGAGGCTGAGGTGGGCGGGACACAAGGTCAGGAGTTCAAGACCAGCCTGACCAACATGGTGAAAACCCGTCTCTACTAAAACTACAAAAATTAGCCAGGTATGGTGGTGCACGCCTGTAATCCCAGCTACTCAGGACACTGAGGCAGGAGAATCACTTGAACCCAGGAGGTGCAGGTTACAGTGAGCTGAGATGACACCACTGCACTCCAGCCTGGGTGACAGAGAGAGACTCCCTCTCAAAAAAGAAACAAAAAAAGTAGCTGGTTCTTAATTTATTTTTCATATAAGCTATCTTTTCTTGGAGCGTCTTAAAAAAAAAAAAGGACAGCTCCAGTTATTAACTAGTAATGCTCTTAATTTCCTAAATAAAAAATTCATTTGGCTAAGAACCCAGATAACAAAGTTGATCAGAATTAGGTCTAAATTAAGAGCCAACTGGCTGGGCACCATGGCTCATGCCTGTAATCCCAGCACTTTGGGAGGCCAAGGCGGGTGGATTACCTGAAGTCAGGAGTTCAAGACCAGCCTGGCCAACATGGTGAAACCCTGTCTCTACTAAAAAAATTAGCTGGGCATGGTAGCGCACGCCTGTAATCCCAACTACTCAGCAGGCAGGATAATCAACTGAACCCAGGAAGGGTAAGTTGCAGTGAGCCAAGATTGTGCCACCACCCTCCAGCTTGGGCAAAAGAGCAAGACTCCGTCTCAAAAATAAATAAATAAATAAATAAATAAATAAATAATAAAACCACAATGCTATATTCTGTTGTACTATTACATTTAGGATATGTTGTCAACCTAGCTTCCACTAGAATTTGAGTTCTACAAAAACAGTCTACCTTATTATTTTTGAATCCTAAGCACTAAAAGGTATACATGGCAGATACACTTTTGTTGGATGGCTCAATCAATCAAAGAATAAAATCACGCATCTATTCTTTCCTGGCTTAACTGCGCTCTGAATAATTAAGGCAACCTGATAAATGACCTCAAGAAAAGTACAGGATTACTACTTACCATTATTCAACAGGCTAATACAAGAAATGAAAACATTTTTTTAACTACTTTATATATATATATATATATATATATATTTTTTTTTTTTTTTTTAAAAGAGAGTTTTGCTCTTGTTGCCCAAGCTGGAGTGAGTGCAATGGCGCAATCTTGGCTCACTGCAACCTCCGCCTCCCGGGTTCAAGCAATTCTCCTGCCTCAGTCTCCTGAGAAGCTGGGATTACAGGCATGCACCACCACGCCTGGCTAATTTTTCTTATTTTTAGTACAGGCAGGGTTTCACCATGTTGGCCAGGCTGGTCTTGAACTCCTGACCTCAGGTGATCTGCCCACCTCGGTCTCCCAAAGTGCTGGGATTACAGGTGTGAGCCACTGCACCGGGCCTGTTTGACTACTTTTTAAAGCTAACTATAATTAAAGCAGTATCCCCCTGCACATGCTGGCAAGCAATACTGGAGAAAGTCACAAGATTCTGTATATTGAATCCATTTCAAATTCATGGTAATTACCACACCTTTACTTCACTGTTGCTGTAGGGACATTACCGAATGTCTAGTAAGAAAAAACTTATCGCTATGACAATAAGCACATTTCCCCCAATAAATATTTCATGTCATATAAATTCATCATGACTTTGAATCCTTGACTCCTCCTTATTGTCCGTTACCTGTTTTAAAGCCCTTTGCTGAATCTTAAGTTTAGATAACCCCCACACTCAGTTTCTCTTCTCCCATCCACTGCCAAGCAATACTGAATAAAGTCAGAAAATTCTGTAAATTAAGACCCTTTCAAATTCATGGTAATCAGCATACCTATTTCACTGTTGCTAGTTAGGAAACATGTATCCAAGTTCCTTATTCATTAAACTGATAGCTCAATCCAGCTCCCCTACAGTTCATCATATCTTTTCTATTCTCTGTAAAGCTCAATCCTACCTGCAGTCCCTCAATTTCCACTTTACTCAGCTTTTGTCCTCTCACCTGGTAATTATCTGCTTTAAGTTTGTCTTTTACCTTTGATTCCTAAAGTACACTCTTTCCTTTAAAGGCCAACGGCTTGCCTGTGCCTTGATCTTCTTGGGCCGTACTGCTTCAATAATTTCCTCATTTGCATCTTCCATCTTAACCTACCTCAACTCCCATGGCTGCTTGCCTTCTGCCTGCTTTTTCTCAGATGTCATCTTCCCTTTTTAAAAAAAATACTTAAAACATATTTAAATTTGCTGGGAATAATGAACACCCAACTACCCATACTCAGAGTTAACGAAACATCTACTCATTTGTGCTTTACATATTTTTTAGGATCTAAAATGTAAAAAATCAATGTGGTATATGGAAACTCTAAATAAATAAATGTAAAAAAAATGCAATTGATACCTCCTTTATATCCCCATCCCATTCATTTCCTCCTCAGAGGATTCTCAAGTTGACAGTCTTACTATACATGACTTTTAAACTACGATTATGTTAACATGAGACCATAAATGATAGTATCATTCTGTGTTTTCAAAAGTCCTATACTTTACATACCAGGAATTATCCATGTTCCCATATGCAGAACCAGATTCAGTGCACTCCTTTCAAAAGCTACATATGGTCATTCACTATCATATACAACTTATTTTTTGTTGTTTTTGTTGTTGTTCTTTTGTGGAGATGGAGTCTCACTCTGTCGTCCAGGCTGGCGTGCAGCAGCCTGATCTCAGCTCAATGCAAGATCCGCCTCCTGGATTCAAGTGATTCTACTGCCTCAGCCTCCCCGACTAGCTGGAATTATGGGCACACGCTGCCACACCTGGCTAATTTTTGTATTTTAGTAGAGATGGGGTTTCACCATGTTGCCCAGGCTGGTCTCAAACTCCAGAGCTCAGGCAATCTGCCCACCTCAGCCTCCCAAAGAGCTAGGATTACAGGCATGAGCCACCACACCCGGCATACACAACTTATTATATCACCCCATTCCCTTATTTACAGACATTTAGGCTGTTTCCAAATTTTGTGACAATGAATCTTGTTGTCATGTCAACTTGTTCATTGTATTTCCTTCAAGTATATATCCAAGAGTGGAAGTGCTTAGTCTCAGGGTATAGGCATTTCCCAGGTAGATACTGCCAGATTGCTCTTTAAAGTGATTTACCAGTAACAAATTCACCAGTAATACCTGCAAGTTTCCATTTGTAGCTAATAAATTCAATCAATATTTATTTTGCATGCATTGTAGGGTAACATTAGCTAGGGGGTTGGCCAGGCACAGTGGCTCAAGCCTGTAATTCTAGCACTTTGGGAGGCCAAAGAGGGTGGATCACCTGAGGTCAGGAGTTCACGACCAGCCTGGCCAACATGGCAAAACCCCGTCTCTACTAAAAATACAAAAATTAGCCAGATGTGGTGGCACACACCTGTAATCCCAGCTACCTGGGAGGCTGAGGCAGGAGAATTGCTTGAACCAGGAAGCAGAAGTTGCAGTAAGCCGAGATTGTGTCACTACACTCCAGCCAGGGCAAGAGACCAAGAGTGCATCTTTAAAAAAAAAAAAAAAAAAATTAGCTAGGAGTAAAGCAGACACCCAAATAATTACGCTTCAAAAACAAACCAGTTGGCCAGGCACAGTGGCTAATGCCTGTAATCCCAGTACTTTGGGAGGCCGAGGTGGGTGGATCACTTGCAGTCAGGAGTTCAAAACTAGCCTGGCCAATATAGTGAAACCCCATCTCTACCAAAAATACAAAAATTAGCCAGGCATGGTGGCACATGTCTATAATCCCAGCTACTCAGGAGGCTGAAACAGAAGAATTGCTTGAACCTGGGAGGCAGAGGTTGCAGTGAGCCAAGACTGTGCCATTGCACTCCAGCCTGGGCATTGCAGCAAGACTCCATCTGGGGGGAAAAAAAACAGTTTACTGCAAAGAGGCATGTTTCAATATGTTGACATTGAATAATGGTGATTCTGTTCACAATCTGCCTTTATAACCTCCCATATTTGTCTACCAATACTTTAAATAAAAAGGACTACTATCATTCAAACCTGCCATTACTATTCTTATCTTTCTATGCTATTCTACTCAGAAAGTCCTCCCTTCACATCTTCACTGACCAAATATAATGAGCACCCATTCCCTATGTAATCCCAGTCTCGTCAACTTGTGGCAACTCTCCCCTGAATCTCACAGCAATGTCTGTTCTCTCCTACAGAACCCACTACATCAGCCTGGTATACAGGACGCAGAACACACAGTAGATATTTATACTATTGTTTTTGAAGTGTAGTTATTTGGGTGTCTGCTTTACCCCTAGCTAATCTTACACTACAATACAGGCAAAATAAGTATTGATTTAATCCGTTAAACAAGTACTATAAAGCTAAACGTATGGCTTATGTCGGAAAAAACAAAATCCATCATTTTCCTCTACCTGTACTCTTCCACAATGATGATGATGGCATTCATATGAGTAGGTACATAAAATACTTGCTGTTTCCTGGGTTTTGTGTAGAATTTTAGAAGTATTTTTTCAATCAATCTACTTCAAAGTTTGTTTTGTTTTCAAGTTTCTTGTGAAAAAATAAAATGTGTAAGCATAATGTTGTGACCTAAATACTGAGAAGTAAATCCTCTTTGATGGGGCATATATCTCTGACAATCCCTGTGCCAGAGAAGAAAACTATGAGGGAAAACATGATACTTACCAGATTCTATTAGACTTACTCAAAGATGCAACGTCAAAATTGACTACATCCAAGCTAGGCATTTAATTCAAAGTGAAGACAATTAGCAAGTGAAGACACGAGTATAAGGGCATCACTAAAAATACCTTTTGTCCTATGGAAAGCTCTTCCTCAGGAATGGTGGCTCTGAAGATACTTATTATTCAGAGCTTGCGCTGAAGGTATATACCTAACTAATTTCCTTCCCTAGTTGCAATGATTATTTTTCAGGCTCAGGCACATTTTAAAACTAGTCCAGACAGTAACAAAATTACTTTTCTTTCCTCCCTTCAATGTTACAGACCATTATCATTAAAATGGGTCCCAAAATATGGGGGGAGGCAGTAACTTGGTGGAGAATGGGGAGGCAAAAAGGAAGAGAAGGGGAAGGGGGACAAAAATCAATTTAAATACATTACTGTGAACTTCTTCATCCAGTGCCTTAACTTTTCCTTTCTTCTTAATAAGCTGGATTTTGCAGGCATTGGCTTCCCAATCTTTGTCATTGCCTCCATCAAATCCCACACCTAAACCATCATGAGGTAAAAAAGCAAGATTTAGAAACAGACTACTGATAAAATTATTAATGTGAGGCAAAATTTTTAATTAAAAAATGTATTCTCATCTAATTAATTCACTTATTTATCAATTCAACATCTACTGAAAACCTGTTGTGTATCAAGAATCAGGATAGTTGCTAGACACAAGAACAAAAATAACTCCATTCCCGTCCTCAAATTTCTAAGTCTATCGAGAAGATAGATAAGGAAAAAATAATTCAGCATAATTATGAATTACAATAAAAATACTATAGGTTACAGTTGGGATACAATGGAGAAATGCAAAAGATGGGCACCCACCTCAGAAGGTAGCTAAGGAAGGAAGGTCATAGAACACATCTCTTAAGAGTCTCCTTAAGTTGCTAATGAACTTGAAAAAGCTACCCTGAAGATACTGGCAAAACACTGTCCTTTAAGCAGAGAAGTGATTCGGCAAAAATGTTTAGCAAAGCCCTTCTAGAAACAGTGTAGAGAAAGAACTGGAGGGTGAGAAACAGAAGAAACCAGTTGTCAAAAGCTACAGCTACAGCAAAGCAAAAATGAAGAGGACCTGAACTAAACAGTGGTAATGCAGACAGAGACAAATGATATTGGGAAGTGGAACTGACTGAATGTAAGTGAGAAAGCAGGAGAAGTCTGGAATACCTCAAAGAACTTGTAGAACGGTTCCAAGGACTTGTTGAATGATTCTCAATAAAAGGGACATAGAAAAACAGTGGGCATGTCTGTAATCCCAGCTGCTTGGGAGGCTAAGGCAGGAGAATGGCTTGAACCCGAGAGGTGGAGGTTGCAGTGAGCTGAGATCGCGCCATTGCACTCCAGCCTGGGCAACAGAGTGAGATTCATCTCAAAAACAAATAAAAAACACAGTGGGAAGTAGGGTGAGGACGGCAGTGTATTGAGCTTATTTTTCTTTTTTCTTTTTTTTTTTTTTGAGACAGAGTCTTGCTCTGTTACCCAGGATGGAGTGCAGTGGCGCAATCTCGGCTCCCTGCAACCTCCGCCTCCCAGGTTCAAGCAATTCTCCTGCCTCACCCTCCCAGGTAGCTGGGATTACAGGTACATGCCACAATGCATGGCTAATTTTTGTTTGTTTTTTTTTTAGTAGAGACAGGGTTTCACCATGTTGGTTAGGCTGGTCTTGAACTCTTTACCTCAAGTGATCCATCCACCTCAGCCTCCCAAAATGTTGGGATTACAGGCATGAGTCACCACGCCCGGCCTCAGTGCAATTTTTGAACATGTAAAGTTTAAAATATCATGGTCTATCTAGCAAAAAACTTCCAGGAGGCCTAGAATACAGCTTGGGAGATACATCTAGATTAGAAGAAATATATCTGGATTAGAAGATACTCACACACAAAAAAATTAAAGTAAAAAATAAAAAGAAAACAAAGAAGTTACCAACATATATTAATAGAAGGTTGATGGGCCGGGCATGGTGGCTTACGCCTGTAATTCCAGCACTTTGGGAGGCTGAGGTGGGGGGATCAGGAGGTCAGGAGATTGAGATCATCCTGGCCAACATGGTGAAATCATCTCTACTAAAAATACAACAATTAGCTGGGAGTGGTGGCAGGTGCCTGTAATCCCAGCTACTCAGGAGGCAGGAGAATTGCTTGAACTCGGGAGGTGGAGGCTGCAGTGAGCCAAGATCACGCCACTGCACTCCAGCCTTGTGACAGAGTAAGACTTCATTTCAAAAAAAAAGAAGACTGATAAAGTCAGAGCTCACCCATGAAGACACCAAGTAAGAGAAGTGGGCCTAGAAAAGAATCTTGGCTGGGTGCAGGGGCTCACGCCTATAATCCCAGCACTTTGGGAGGTCAAGGCGGGTGGATCTCCTAAGGTCAGGAGTTCAAGACCAGCCTAGGCAACATGGTGAAACCCCATCTCTACTAAAATTACAAAAATTAGCCAGGCGTGGTGGCGTGCACCTGTAATCCCAGCTACTGGAGAGACTGAGGCAGGAGAATCACTTGAATCTGGGAGGCAAAAGTTGCAACAGTGAGCCAAGATCGCACCACTGCACTCCAGCCTGGGTGACACAGCAAGACTCATCTCGAAAAGAATCTTGAAGAACATTAATATTCGAGCTGTAAGTAGAAGAAAGGAGCCTCCAAAGCAAACAGAAAAAAAGTAATCTTAGCATCTTAGGAAGAGAATAAGATGTGTTGTCAAAGAAGCTAAGGAAGGAGAGAATTTTAAAAACAAAGGAGTTGAGGAACTGACTTTGCATTACTAAGGAAAGTCAAGGAAGACAAATGCCCATTCCATGTGCCAATGTTAAGTGTACAAAAAAGAGTTAACATAGCAGGTGTGAAACTGCTATCCTTAGAAAGGCCTGTTTTCAAGGTTGGCCCTTCACTGGTATCTAGAAACTTCGTTTTTGGAAGGATTCCCACCACCCTAACCAAAAGTATCTCACTAAACAACCTGTGCAAACAATGCGATTTATGCTGAACATCTGCTCTTCTTTTGGGAGTCTAGAATTTTGGTACATGCTAGGCAGAGGGTGCCTATGTGACCAGCCCCCAATGAAAACCTGAGGCACTGATCCACTGGTGAGCAACTTGTGCCTAGCTTTCTCAAGACTTCACTTCATGCACCTTCTCCCTTAGCTGACTGTGCTTTGTATTCTTTTGCTATAATGAAACACAGCCATGATTACAACCAAATGCTGAGCCCTGTGAGTCCTCCTAGGGAATCATCCGATTTGAGGATGGTCTTAGGAACCTCTGACACAGTTGAGGGAAGGACCTAGGGTAGAATATAAAGTTACCAGAAAGTTATGTTTACGTGTCACTTATTTAAGATAGAAGAGGCTGGAATCAGTGGTTTGCCTGTAATCCTAGCACTTTGAAAGGCCAAGGCAGGAGGATCACTTGAGGCCAGGAGCTTGAGACCAGCCCAGGCAACATAGTGAGACTCTCATCTCTATAAAAACATCTTAAAAATTAGCTGGGCATGGTGGCGCACAGCTATAGTCCTAGCTACTTAGGAGGCTGGGGAGGGAGGATTGCCTGAGCCCAGAGTTCGAGACTGCAGTGAGCTATGACCGTACCACTACGTTCCAGCTTGGGTGACAGAGTGAGACCCTACCTCAAAAATAAATAATAAAAATAAGAAAAAAGAATCTGAGGCAAGTTTATATGCCAAAATATGAAATCAATGGAGAAAAATTAAAGTTACATGAAAGAAAAAAGAATTTACAGAGTAAGACCTTCATGAATTTTGTTTTACCACAATAATGCCCCATATGATGTTTTTACAATAATATTCTTAATAGAAGATCATCATAAGCAATACTCCACATAAATGGTAACACTGTTGAGACTACATAAATAAATCCTTTAAATATGATTAAGAGACAAAAATTCTTCCAATTTACATTTACTCAAAACAGATTTTAATAGTCTAGTCACCTAATAATAATAATCTCTATTTAAATAATCATGCAAAATCCATAGTATTTTTTTAAAAGTACCAGCAGAATCATATCCTCTATACTCCAGTCTCTGAAGGCCTTTGATTAGGGTCTCCAAGATTTCTCGTCTCGTTCGAGGGACATGGTAGTTTAAGTAAGCAAATATACCTGCAAATAAACAAATATTTAATGAAAAATTCTGATTTAAAAATCAAAATTAGCATAATTATGTCAAGTATATGAAAAAATGTGACGTTAGATTCTGTCTTTCAAACAACATTTCAAACCGTTTAAAGGCAATGGAACTTTTTCAAGGAAGAATTTCTCGTAAGTATAAAAAACTAAAGTAAACATGTCAAAATACATGTTTATAATTTTTTCAAAGAAGCTTATAAAGCTGGCTCCTTATTTTCCATGACTGCCATTTTTGTCAGGTGAAATTTAATTTTTTTAAAAACCAATTAACAAATTTATAGTTTATGTCCTATACACAGAGCATTTCATTTCAAGAAAAAAATTTCTGAAGTAATTTAAGCAACATATAGGCCCTAAAATCTATACCAATGAGATTAATTTCGCTTACTTCCAATAACCATGCTATCAGTGACATTTAAGAATAAACGATGCGGCTGGGAGCGGTGGCTCACGCCTGTAATCTCAGCACTTTGGGAGGCCGCGGCGGGCGGATCATGAGGTCAGGAGATCGAGACCATCCTGGCCAACATGGTGAAACCCCGTCTCTACTAAAAAAATACAAAAAAATTAGCCAGGCGTGGTGGCGGGCGCCTGTAGTCCCAGCTACTCGGGAGGCTGAGGCAGGAGAATGGCAAGAACCTGGGAGGCGGAGCTTGCAGTGAGCCGAGATCGCGCCACTGCACTCCAGCCTGGGCAACAGAGTGAGACTCCGTCTCAAAAAAAAAAAAAAAAAAGAATAAATGATGTGAAAAATACTCACCCCTTAAATAATTATGTAAAATAGTAAAAACTGACCAAATATATAACTATCTTAAAAGAAAACTGCTTGAATTACTTGTTTATCATATTAGCAAATGATAACCAGGTTAACAACTCCAGAAAATTCACAGAAAAAGAGCAATCATGTGGAAAAACAAAACTAGAAATAAAAGGAGTAATACAATGTGAACTGAACCAGATAAGCAAAGAAGTAACAGAACACAGGTAAGGGAAACCCACATTTTAGGAATGGCAGCATGGGCATTATCTGAGGTTTTCTTTCCATGGTTGTGCTTTGGCCAGAGTGGACACAGCTTTAACATATCAAAACTGAAGACTAAAATATTTTAAAATACAAGTTCAAGCTGCTTATTTTAAAACTTCCCTTTTTCTTAACTACATTTCACTGTAATTCTGATTCATAAGATGTTTAAATTAATTCTGTGAGACAGAACTCCCAAATAACTAGTCTTCATTTCCACCTGAAAAGAGATACTTACTTCTATAGAGTGTGATTCTACTGAAACATTTCAGCATACAAAAATGGCACATTGTTGATACCCAACAGGAAAGCCGTAACATATATGCTGATCACCATGATCAATACAGTGCAATTTTCTCAAATAAACTATTATGCCCTAAAAAAAAGAAACTCACACATTAAAATCCAAAATAACCTGAAACAACGGTTTCAACTCTCCCCAAAGAAGTAGTTCCAGGCCAAAGACTTAAAGAAATCCTGTATTTCATTCAGATTAAAAAAATATATATAGGCCGGGCGCGGTGGCTCAAGCCTGTAATCCCAGCACTTTGGGAGGCCGAGGCGGGTGGATCACGAGGTCAGGAGATCGAGACTATCCTGGCTAACATGGTGAAACCCCGTCTCTACTAAAAATACAAAAAACTAGCCGGGCGNCTGAGGCAGGAGAATGGCGTGAACCCGGGAGGCGGAGCTTGCAGTGAGCTGAAATGGCACCACTGCACTCCAGCCTGGGCGACAGAGGGAGACTCCGTCTAAAAAAAAAAAAAAAAATAAATATATATATATATATATATATATATTTTTTTTTTAAGCTTTCCTGTAACGTAGTCATCTTACTTTCATAGCACGACCACCCTGTAGGGGTGGGTAGAACATCTATCTTACCTAATTCAAAAATAGAAAATGAGTTAACTGATATCCCAGAGATACCCACAAATAGCATTCCCAACCTCAAAGCACAGCAATTAAGATAAGGATAAACAACATGCTGCTTAAGGGTATTTCTAAAGAAAGAGTGGTAGCGGCACAGCCATGTACAGCTTCAAACTTTCAATGGCTACTCATGATATAAACACAAGAGGACAGTAGAAGAGTCTCAAGACCAACTCCACCCATTCAATTCAGAAGAATGAGTCTCCAGTTTTTGTTGTTACTTCTGTTCCTTCATAAAGTATCTGTAATATGAATAAGCCAATTACCCATTTGTAAATCAAACTTTGCACTCTTCACCCATGGGTCACTGATCTTTAAGAAAGATTAAACACCTACAGATAACTATCAGTTAAGTATTTTAACCAGGCCATTAAAAGACAATACACAGAACACAAATCTTTTCTAAAACAATACTTTAATACAAATGTGAGACAGGTGCAGTGGCTCACACCTGTAATCCCAACTTTGGGAAGCTAAGGTAGGCGCATCACCTGAGGCCAGGAAATCAAGGCCAACCTGGCCAACATGGCGAAACCCATCATTACTACTGAAAATACAAAAATTGGCTGGGCACAGTGGCATGCGCCTGTACTCCCAGCTACTTGGGAGGCTGAGATGGGGAGAATCGCTTGAATCCAGGAGGCAGAGTTGTAGTGAGCCGAGATCGCGCTGCTGCAGTCCAGCCTGGAAGACAGAGTGAGACTCGTCTCAAAAAAAAAAAAAAAGTGTGTAAAAAACTGAATCTGAACTAGTCCCCACCACTGTGACTGCATCAGCTAGAGTCCTTTAAAGACAGATACAATCTAGCTGATTTGAAAACACAAGCCTGTCGAGGATTGTTTGCAGTCTGTCCAGAGCTGACAAATTCTAACAATGCAGTACATCCAGAAAAACTCACTCCTAAACTCTTTTTTAAGAAATCTAAGTCTGATGGTAAAAGTAAAAATGTAAGCCGGATGGTAAAAATGAAAGTGTGACAGTAAACGATTTAAAGATTAAATATGTATATTAATTTGTTAAAACCATTTAAATGTTAACGATATAAAACTGTTTTTAAGACAATTTATAGACTCTACTTTTTTAAAAAGATTAATGCAGCAGGGCTGGGTGGCTCATGCCTGTAATCCCAGCACCTTGGGAGGCCAAGGCGGGTGGATCACACGAGGTCAAGAATTCAAGACCAGCCTGTACAACATGCTCAAACTCCATCTCTACAAAAATACCAAAATTAGCTGGGCATGATGGCAGGTGCCTGTAATCCCAGCTACTGAGGAGGCTGAGGCAGGAGAACTGCTTGAACCTGGAAGGCAGAAGTTGCAGTGAGCTGAGATTGTGCCACTGCACTCTAGCCTGGGCAACAGAGCAAGACTCTGTCTCAAAAAAAAAAACTTAATGCAATATTAAATTCACTGTTTTTAATAATGTAACTCAACAACAGCATTCAACTTTGATAATACTTCTAACTTCAATCTCCTTGGTTTATAATGGCTCACTATATGAATCTTGAGAGCCTAAGAATTGGCTGAGTGCTGTGGCTCACACCTGTAATCCCAACACTTTGGGAGGCCGAGGTAGGCGGATCACGAGGTCAGGAGTTCAAGACCAGCCTGACCAACATGGCGAAATCCTGTCTCTACTAAAAATACAAAAAAAAAAAAAAAAAAAAAGCCGGCTGTGGTGGCACACGCCTGTAGTCTCAGCTACTTGGGAGGCTGAGGCAGGAGAATAGCTTGAACCTGGGAGGTAGAGGTTGCAGTGCACCTAGACTGTGCCATTGCACTCCAGCCTGAGCAAAAGAGCAAGACTCCATCTCAAAAAAAAAAAAAAGTAATAGAGCTAGGAGAAGGAAGGGGATTAGCCTCAGACATACCTGATGAGGAAAATGGGAGCTAAGAAGTTAAACCTGTCAGTTTCATAGCCCTGTCCCTTGATAGCACTGCTAGCCCAAGGCATTCCACCTGCGGGGCTACTGGGTTAACTATAATCTTGGGGTGCCGAAGACAATATTGGCAGCAATTCATCAGGCACGCAGGGCATGTTCACAAGGGAGGCATTCACAACTCACAATGATGCTTGTTAGAGCAGAAATCGTTAGTTTGACCTCTATTTTCAGGTCTTTGACTTGTCTTATCAAAACTCCCAATAAACAGCTCTTGTTTTTTTGTTTGTTTGTTTGTTTTTTCTGAAACAGAGTCTCGCTCTGTCGCCAAGGCTGGCACCATCTCGGCTCACGGCAACCTCCGTCTCCCAGGTTCTAGCAATTCTCCTGCCTCAGCCTCCCAAGTAGCTGGGATTACATAGGCCGCCACCATGCCCGGCTAATTTTTTGTATTTTTAGTAGAGATGGGGTTTCGCCATGTTGGCTAGGCTGGTGTCAAACTCCTGACCTCAGGGGATCCACCCGCCTCAGCCTCCCAAAGTGCTAGGATTACAGGCGTGAGCTACTGCACCCAGCCTAACCTCCCAATAAACAGTTCTTAAGTAAGGTAATGGCAAAAGCCTAAAATCAACTTTCCACCACTCTTCGGTAATTGCTCTAAGAGCACACACAGTAGCTGTGTAAGCAAAGATATATACAGCATAGGAGCTGCATAAGCACCCCCAAATCAGCATGTACTTCACAAGTGTAAGCTTTCTTACTAATGGAATATACTTGGAATAAAATAACTCCCTAACTGAAGGAGATGCTTGAACCTACAGTCATCATTCTCAGAAAATGGCAACTTAAATTCAATGACAAAAAAGCATTTGAGTACCTTGCTAACAAAATTTCAGAAGCAATCCGGATCACAGACTAGACACACCTGGTTGAAAGCAATGTAGCTGCAAATAAAGACTGTTAAACCTTATTGAAAAGAAAACTAAACACAACTGACTAGTCAAATTATTGAAATTCCTATGCCTGGTTGCATTTATGTCCTTATGAATAGGAAATTTTATTTTTATATATTTTATCATTTGACAGCTTCAATATTTTGGGACCCTAAACATGGTAACTTATCAGTGATAAGCGTTCAAATTCATTCTCTAAACTTAAAACTTCTGAATCCTAAATTCACCTATAATGTCACTTAAATTCTAAATTTGTTTTATTGTTCTTATAATGCTAGTCACAAATTAATTCATCATCATCATTAAAGATTCAAACTAGGCCAGGAGCGGTGGCTCACGCCTGTAATCCCAACACTTTGGGAAGAGAGGCAGGAGGATTACTTGAGCTCAGGAGTTCGAAACCAGCCAGGGCAACATAGCAAGACCCAGTCTCTATCGAAATTTGAAATAATAAATAAAGATTAAAACTATACAGATGCTACAGAATTAATTGTAAAAATCTCTCCTTTCTGTCTCCACACAGGTTCCATCCCCTTTCTCGGAGATAGCTACTGTTAATTCCATACACACAGTTCCAGTCCTTCAGCTATAAATTTTTCTACAGGCTGGGTACAGTAGCAGACGCCTGTAATCCCAGCACTTTCAGAGGCCAAGGCGGGAGGATCGCTTGAGGGCAGGAGTTTGAGATCAGCCTGGGCAATACAGGGAGACCCTGTCTCTACAAAAAATAAAAAATTAGGCATGGTGGTGTATGCCTGTAGTCCCAGCTACTTGGAAGGCTGAGGTGGGAGAATCACTTGATCCCAGGGATTCAAGGTTGCAGTGAACTAGTCAATATTATAATTACAGAATCACATTCTACATTTAAGATTTCTTTAAAATTAAGTATTATCTGAGATACCTTTTTTTTCTTTTCACCAGGGGCTCTGCTCTGTCACCCAGCCTGGAGTATAGTGGCACAATCCCAGCTCATTAAAACTACCACCTCCTGGACTCAAGTGATCCTCTCATCTCAGCCTCCCAAGAAGCTGGGACCACAGTGTGCCTGTTATTTATGTGTTTATTTATTTATTTTTCCAATTTTTGAGATGGAGTTTTGCTCTTGTCGCCCAGGCTGGGGTACAGTGATGTGATCTCAGCTCACTGCAACCTCTGTCTCCCAGGTTCAAGCAATTCACCTGTCTCAGCCTCTGGAGTAGCTGAGATTACAGGCGTGAGCTACCACGCCCGGCTATTTTTTTATTTCTTGTAGAGATGAGGTGTCACCATATTGCCCAGGCTGGTCTCAAATTCCTGGACTCAAGCGATCCTCGTTTCGGCCTCCCAAAGTGCTGGGATTACCGGCATGAGCCACTGCACCCAGCCAAGATACATTTTCTCCAATCCTAAAAGCATACATAAAGACTGAGCGCAGTGGCTCATGCCTACGATCCCAGCACTTTGGGAGGCCGAGGTAGTTGGATGACTTGAGGTCAGGAGATCGAGATCAGCCAGGCCAACATGGTGAAACCCTGTCTCTATTATAAAAATACAAAAATTAGCCAGGCATGGGTGACGCGTGCCTGTCCCAGCTACTCAGGAGGCAGAGGTAGGAGAATCACTTGAGCCCGGAAGGTAGGGCAGAGGGTGCAGTGGGCTGAGATCGCACCACTGCACTCCAGGCTGGGCAACACAGTGAGACCCTGTCTCAAAAAAATAAAAAATTTAAAAGTCAAATAAAATAAATCACACATACAAAAATAACATATGAAGTGAAACAATTAAGACTTTCAATTATTTGTGTGTTTTTTTAATCGGTTCATGTCTCCCCTACTTTATTGTAACTATTGCCACTAGAAGGGGCTCCACGACACGTCTCTTGCACATTTAATATTCTGGCGCTCAAATCACTAGTTTAAGTCCTGACATCTCTAATTATACACTCCCTCACAGTCTACCTATGTCATCATCTTTCTTGAGGAAAAAAAGCATGCACTTCCTGCTCACAATCTTCAAATATTCCATCTCTCTCTATTCTCTCTGACCATTCACATCAAATGACAATTTTTCATCATTCTGCCAAGTCAAATCCTCTGGGTCCACTGTGCTCTGACTCCTAGTCTCTAAGCATCTCTACATTGAACTATAACAGCCACGCAGAACTCATCTATCCATTTCAGTCCACCTTCGGATGGGCCCTCCGAACTGCTGACCAATCCTATTAACTCATCACTTGCTTAACTTTCAAACTTCTCCTAGATATTATTTTAGAGTCTAAGCTACATACTACTCTCAAATCCTCACTTTCTCCTCCCAGCTTCTTTTTCATTTTTGGTAGATTCTTACTTTATAGAATTTTTTTTTTTTTTTTTTTTTTTTGAGACAGAGTCTCGTTCTGTCCCCCAGGCTGGAGTGCAGTGGCGCTATCTGAGCTCACTGCAACCTCCACCTCCCGAGTTCAAGTGATTCTCCCACCTCAGCCTCTCGAACGGCAGCTGGGATTACAGGCGTGCATTACCATGCCTGGCTAATTTTTGTATTTTTAGCAGAGACCAGGTTTCACCATGTTGGCCAGGCTGGTCTCGAACTCCTTACCTCAGGTGATCTGCTCACCTCGGCCTTCCAAAGTGCTGGGATTACAGGCGTGAGCCACTGTGCCCAGCCAGTATTAAAGTCTTCATTTTCTGTTTTTGTTTTTAAAATATAGAGACAAAGTCTCACTATGCTGTCCAGGCTGGTATCAAACTCCAAGCCTCAAGTGATCCTCACACCTCAGCCTCCCAAAGTGGTGAGTTTACAAGGGAGAGTCACCGCCCCTCACCCATCTTCTTTTCAACAGTTTAACAACACATATATTAAATGCTTCTCATCCTTCCTTGTAACCTCAAGAGAGATATATTACACATGCTACTCTCTGGAGCCAGCCTCTCCCCTACTTGTAACTTAAAAAAAAAAAAACAGCCCTGCTCTGTCACCCAGTACCCAGGCTGGAGTGCAGCAGCACAATCATAGCTCACTGCAGCCTCAAACTTCTGGGCTCAATTCTCCCACTTCAGGCTTCTAAGTAGACTGGACTACAGGTATGCACCACCACACCTGGCTAATTTATTTTTTTTTATTTTTATTTTTTTTCATAGAGATGAGAATCTCGCTATGTTGCCCAGGCTGATCTTGAACTCCTAGCCTCAAGTAATCCTCCTGCCTCAGCTTCCTGAGTGGCTGGGATTACAGGTGTGAGCCAAAGCACTGGCTACTTATAACTCTTTTTTTTTTTTTTTTTTTTTAATAATTGAGACATAGTCTCACTCTGTCACCCAGGCTGGGGTACAGTGGCATGATCTCAGCTCACTGCAACCTCCACCTCCCAGGTTCAAGCAATTCTCCTCTCTCAGCCTCCCAAGTAGCTGGGATTACAAGTGCATACCATGACACTTGGCTATTTTTATATTTTTAGTAGAGATGGGATTTCACTATGTTGGCCAGGCTGGTCTCAAACTCCTGACCTCAAGTGATTTGCCCACTTCAGCCTCCCAAAGTGCTGGTATTACAGTTGTGACCCCTGCTCCGGCCCTTACTCATAACTCTTGATGAGTGTTTCTACAACTTTGTAAATACGGAACTCTTTTCTTAACATCAAAATATTCTGAGGCTCCTTCACAACAATGGGTTAAATGTTTATTATTCGATGATCTAGAACAATTTTTATTCAACTTACAGACAAAGTTATAAGCATATTAAAAAGCAATGAACACCCTTTAACAACTTCAGGGCTTGTAGGTCCGGAACCACAGCTCTAGAATTCAACTTCTCAACACTCCCAGAGGACTTCAATCCCAAAATCCTCTTCTTTTTCGTATTACTTGCAGCCCTCCTCCTGAACACAAACTGAGACCCTTCTGCCTTGACATATGCAATTTATCTAATAATTTCTTCATAACCATATCCAATTAACTTCTCTGCAGTATTACATATGAATGACGTTTTTCTACTTTTACAGACTCTGTCCAAGGCAATATACTACTTTGGAACTCTTTTGCCTTTAACCACTGTTCTTTGGTCTGTTTTCCTGGCACTTCTATTTCCTCCTTCAATCTCTCTGGTAGGAGTTCTCAAACTATTTCCGCCTCCATTCACTGACAGGTAACACATGCCATCAACGATTACCTCTCACAGTATACTAATTCTCTATAAGCTGGCACTATTCCTCAAAGTAAAAGTCCTGCCCCAACACCCAGAACATTCCTGACCTAATGCAGATACCCAAAGCCCAGAGCTCTCCAGTCTCTAAATTTCTACTCATTCTACTTGTGGTCTACGACATGGCAATGAACAAGGACTGTGTATTTTCACTTGTAGCTGTTGCATGTGCATTCTTTCCTCTGATCAGGCAGCAATTCCTTGAAGGCAACTCTCTTATTTTAGTCATCTCTGTAAAGGGCAGAGTGCCAAGAATAAAACCATCATTTCAAATATCTGCAAGTATCTTCTAACACTTTCTAGGCACCTGAAATATACAGTCAAAAAATTCCCAAACCACAGAAACAGAACACTATTTCACCAGATGCTAAAAAGGAATGAAGTAAAGAAGGTTTCATAATTAAAGGTTTAAGAATTACCTGGTTAAATAAAGTTAGGTATATATTTAGAACTTTCTAGAACCTTTAATCTCGTTAATTGTGAATCTCCAAGAGCAGAATTTCCCAAACTTGTGTTACAAAACCCTTTCCCGCCTTCTACTGCTCATTACCAGAAACTATTAATCTCTATTTCCAGGGGACAATTGAAGAAATGCTTTTTTTTTTTTTTTTGAAACGGAGTCTCGCTCTGCCGCCCAGGCTGGAGTGAGGTGGCGCGATCTCGGCTCACTGCAAGCTCCGCCTCCCGGGTTCACACCATTCTCCTGCCTCAGCCTCCCGAGTAGCTGGGACTACAGGCGCCCGCCACTACGCCCGGCTAATTTTTTTTTTTGTATTTTTAGTAGAGACGGGGTTTCACTGTGTTAGCCAGGATGGTCTCGATCTCCTGACCTCGTGATCCGCCCGCCTTGGCCTCCCAAAGTGCTGGGATTACAGGCGTGAGCCACCGCGCCCGGCAGAAATGCTTATTAAGCAATTATTTTCTCTCACAACTTCACATCCAGTATGGTATATAAGGATATGTTAATAGTACTGGTTTTATGACCAATCCTAGCAGCCAATCTCAGCATCCCTCAATTATCCCCAAAGCCATTAGACAATATAATTACAAAAACCTTTTGAAAAATGCGTTTTGGGGCTGGGCGCGGTGGCTCAAGCCTGTAATCCCAGCACTTTGGGAGGCCGAGGCAGGCGGATCACAAGGTCAGGAGATCGAGGCCACAGTGAAACCCTGTCTCTACTAAAAATACAAAAAATTAGCTGGGCGCAGTGGTTGGCGCCTGTAGTCCCAGCTACTCAGGAGGCTGAAGCAGGAGAATGGCGTGAACCCGGAAGGCGGAGCTTGCAGTGAGCTGAGATCCGGCCACTGCACTCCAGCCTGGGCTACAGAGCCGAGACTCCGTCTCAAAAAAAAAAAAAAAAAGAAAAGAAAAAAGAAAAATTCATTTTAGGATACTTTAAAATTGCAAGTTCCTTTACTGCTTTTAAAAAGGATCTCATTTGCAAACATTCCATTTTATTTATTTATTTTTTTTGTTTTGTTGAGACAGAGTCTCGCTTTGTCGCCCAGACTGGAGTGCAGTGGCCGGATCTCAGCTCACTGCAAGCTCCGCCTCCCGGGTTCACGCCATTCTCCTGCCTCAGCCTCCGGGAGTAGCTGGGACTACAGACGCCCGCCACCTTGCCCGGCTAGGTTTTTGTATTTTTTAGTAGAGACGGGGTTTCACCGTGTTAGCCAGGATGGTCTCGATCTCCTGACCTTGTGATCCGCCCGTCTCGGCCTCCCAAAGTGCTGGGATTACAGGCTTGAGCCACCGCGCCCGGCCTTATTTATTTATTTATTTGTTTATTTATTTTTGAGACAGACTCTCACTCTTGTCACCCAGGCTGGAGTAGAATGGCAAGATCTCAGCTCACTGCAACCTCCGCCTCCTGGGTTCAAGCGATTCTCCTGCCTCAGCCTCCGGAGTAACTAGGATTACAGGCGTGCACCACCACGCTCAGCTAATTTTTTAATATTTTTAGTAGAGATGGGTTTCACCATCTTGGTCAAGCTGGTCTCAAACTTCTGAACTCAAGTGATCCACCCGCCTCAGCCTCCCAAAGTGCTGGGATTGCAGGCATGAGCCACCGCGCCGAGCCCAAAAATTCCATTTTATATACACCATCGGATCAGACGGGTATAACTCCACATTTATAAAAACAATAGCAGAATCTGTTAAAAGCTAGGGATAGCTTAAGTGACTTGACATTCAGCAAAACCAAAAATAATACAAATAAAAAGGACAAAGTACACTCCAAACTAACGAGAAAAAGGAAGATAAAATAAATTTGGAAAATAGACACTATTCTTCTCTGGGAGATTCTCAATGCTTATTATTAATACATTAAAGATTCTAAGAACTCCTCCAATCAAAAAACAAAACAAAACATTACCACGCGATTTAATATGTTGCTTCCTAAATTTACCAGACCATAGGATCTTTTTTCCTAACACTTATTAACAACCCAAAACAAGCTGGTAAACATTATTATATCAGTTTCATCAGTGTATCTGATTGAAAAAAGCATATCAGAATCTTCAATTGTCATTCTTCTGCTTCAACATTGTACAACGTTGAAATAAAATAATCTTTTAGGAAAATTTAACTCGGGCCGGGTAAGGTGGCTCACTCCTGTAATCCCAGCACTTTGGGAGGCCAAGGCAGGTGGATTACCTGAGGTCAGGAGACCAGCCTGGTCAACATGGTGAAACCCCACCTCTACCAAAAACGCAAAAATTAGCCAGGTATGGTGGTACACCCCTGTAATCCCAGCTACATCGGGAGGCTGAACCCGGGAGACGGAGGCTGCAGTAAGCCACTCCAGCCTGGGCAACAGAGTGAGACCTGTCTCAAAAAAAAAAAAAAAAGAAAGAAAGAAAGAAAAAAAAAAGAAAAACTTAACTAGACAGCAAGTAATCAGAAGGTAAGCTTCCAGATTTTCCCATCTATTCTAATTTTCACTCCATTTCTCTGCTCAGGAATTTTAGTTCAATGATTAAGATGTGGGAGGAAAATAATGACACTCATCTTCTTATCTTTCAGAATTAACATTAGAGAGAAAATAAATTCTGAACCCTATCCCTAGAATCATGCAAAACTGTGGTATGACTTAAAAGCAGGACCTCAGAAATGCCTCAAATACTCACTTTTTATTTCTTCAATACCTGTTTCCTCAGCAGTAAAATTCTGTGGAATGAAGACACAGTCTATGTGAAAACTCCCAACATTTAGTCTTCACCCTAAAGGTATCTCCCTTATCTGAACCTGATTTCCATATCTGATTTATTTATTTTTTGATTTTTATTTATTATTTTTGAGACGAAGTTTCGCTCTTTTTTGTCCAGGTTGGAGTGCAATGGTGCGATCTCGACCTCGGCTCACTGCAACCTCCACCTCCTGGGTTCAAGCAACTCTCCTGCCTCAGCTTCCTGAGGAGCTGGGATTACAGGCGCGCACCACCACGCCCAGCTAATTTTGTATTTTTAATAGAGACGGAGTTTCACCATGTTGGCCAGGCTAGTCTTGAACTCCTGACCTCAGGTGATCCGCCTGCCTCGGCCTACCAAAGTGCTGGGATTATAGGCGGGAGCCACCACGCCTGGCGCTGAATTTTTTTTTTTTTTTTTTTTTCAGTAAGTACTTTACGTTTTTTTTCCTGGACCATGATGAAATGACCTGCAATGAGTACTTGATGAGGACACAACCCGTCATTCCGGAACAGTTAACTAGCAAATGAAGCACACTGGAGATTGACCAGTTTGCAAATTCACTACTTCGCAGCTCCAAACTAAATGCAAAGCCATTCTAAGTAGACACTGCAAAAGTGTGATTCTGAAGTCAGCTCTACTCTAATAATTTCAGCAAGCTATTTATAGGTGTTTGTTTTTATGCGGGTTTTTTTTAATCTACTCTAAATTTAAACCTGGTCCTCATTTCCAGAAGCTGAAATGAGCATAAATGCAGGAAATATACACACTAACGAGTACAATCCACCTCCTGTTCAGTTCCTTCGTGCAAAAGGCTGCAAATAAGAAGTCTCCCAGAGAGTTTTCAATTCTCTTATAATGGTACTTCCCTTAAAAAAAAAAAAACAAAAAAAAAACTGTTCTTTCTTCCAGGGATAAAGTCAGTTGTAAATTTCAGTAAGAAAGGTAAGAATACAATTATTTTTACTGGCAATAGCCAAGTTAACACCAATTTTAGAGGACATCAGTCATGTCAGACACGATTCTCAAAATCTCTTTCACTAACACTTAGGTAATAATAAACGACTCTCAAAACATGAAATAAAAGAGCCTAACCTTAATTTTTTAACTGCTCTAGCAAAGGTATTTGTTAAACTTTCCATAGCTAGTATTTTTAACGGGTGCACATGCAAGGGATAAATGATGTTTTTCATAGTTGGCATTCTAAAGGGGTATACATAACTGATATTTTTCAGAGCTGGCATTAATGGGTGCACATGCAAATGATAAATTAAGTATAATCTATTGCCACAGACATTTGAAGGACTCTTCCACTAGAGGATCAGGTCTAAGCCCATTAACCAAATTATTGATTAGCAATTATTTCTGTTGAGACAAGGGATGGCAGGAAGTATCACGTTTAATGCCACTATTGTGGCTCTAGCTAGGGTCTGTCTTCTATTGGGCCTGCCTGAAAACAAGTAAAATATGTTTTGAAAGGTTTTTAGAAAAATGCAAGATAAGTTCAATGTTCCACAGGTTGCCTCACTCACCTGGTGGGCCCTTTTGAAGGTACCCCCCTCCACACCTCAATTCCCTCAGCCCTTTCCTCCTTTTTCAATAAAGGCGTTTCTCTCCCCTCTCCGTTCCTTCTCCGCGCAAAGGCGCCCGCTAGCCCCCAGCGGAGGCGGCCCGCCTTCCTCTCAGGTGCCTTTCTCCCGGCCGCCACCCCCTCTCCCGCACGCGGATGCCGACCCCCGCCCTCCGCAGCCACCACTGGACGCCCCTTGCCCATCAGCCAGACTTCGCACCCTCCACACTCCCGCTTCCGCCCGTCGCCTTGGGCCTTAGCGGCGCCCGCACCGCACCCCAGCGCCGCCCGGCAACACGCCCCCCGCCCCCGGCCCCCTTACCACACATGATGCCGGAGACACGGCCCGCGAGGCCAGGGGCGAGTGGCTGGCGGAATCGGGGGTGCACACACGAGCTTCAGTGGGCAATCTGCGGGCTCGGGGGCCGGGGTGGCGTCGACACGACTCCCTCGGGGATGCGACGGCCAAGGCAACGACAGCCTTCTCCACCTCCCAGGCTCCGCCAGCAACCGCCGCCAGGCCCCGCCCCTCGGCGCGCAGCGCGCGCCGCCGGTAGGCCCCATTGAACCGCTCACGCGCCGCTCACACGCAGGTCCCGCCTCCCAGCGCTGCCCCGCCCCCCGAGCCCACGCAGGCGCTGGACTGCTGGCGGCGGAGACGTGGCAGTAGCTCGTGGCAGTGTCCGCCTGGAGTTCCTGGAAACGCCCTCCCTGGGGCGAGCCGCGGGAGGCCCCGAGCCGAGAGGGAGGGAGAAACTCAGCACCTAGCAGGGAATGACGGAAAGAGAAGGATGGAATTGTTAGCAAAGCAATAGCTCCGGGTGCGCGTGCAGTGCAGCCCCAGGCCCCAAGCTCCAGCACTGCACGAAGCGGAGAAAGAGGAGGAAGAAAGCAGGAAGTCTAAACAGGGAATCCTGGGGTACATAGGCTGAAAAAAAACTGCAAAGAATTAGGTGAGGTGGGAGGAGAGAGATAACAAAATTCTTGACTGCAAAGCCCCAAAGGGTCAGCCTCTCTAGTGATAAGCAATTCAATTCCCTGTGTAATATACTTGGCCCCTAAAAGCCCTCCGCATCCATTGCCTCCATAACCCTCAGTTTATTGTGGAAGGGTAGAGGAGGAATGCAAGGCTCAACTATCCGACTATGAGCCTGGACGTAAGAAACTGCTGGCCCACCTCCTCCCATGGCCTACCTGAGAGGGCTAGGAATTCCCTAGCTTTAACAGCCGCGCGTTTGACTTATGAACGATTCATTCTATGAATTAATGCTCCATGTCTGACAAGAGAGACTTGATTAGAGAGGGATGATGTTTCTCAGAACTTATTACCTGGGCATTTGCTTTAAACAGCCTTAAATGGTGTTTTCAGTGAAATGTAGAGTTATCAGAACTCTATAATGGCTCTAGAGTAGTATTAAAAACGTTCATGGCACACAGAATTCCTGGAGTGCTGACTGCTGTTCTCGTGTCTGGTCTTATCCGTCCTTCCAGCCCGATACACTCCCAACAGGCTCAACAGGTAGTTCCTGAACTGGGCCAGGATGGTCAAATCTTTTGCACACTTTGGTTACTCTGCATGGAATCTCCACCCCATCTCTGTTTAGATGCTACTTCTTCAGGAAAGCCTTTTTTATCTCCCCCAGACAGATTTAGAGACATGCATTAACCTCTCACTCTTTGAGCCACTCACTGTAAAGAAATACACTTTGATATCTTATGATTTTCTGTATTTTCCCACTGGGCTATAAGTTTCTTGAAGCTAGAACTAGATTTTACATACCCAACACTTTTAGACCACAGCACAAAATAAAAGATCAAATTTATTTTGGAATGAGTGAAAAAAGTCCTATTTTCTTAGCAGAATTAACCTTCTATGGCTGGTTATATGATTAAGTGATCATAAGGCTTTCAGTTTTTCTTAAGGGGAAAAATGCCTTTTTTCACTTGCCTCAGAGAGGCTGAAAAATGTCACTAAGCATTTAACTAAAAATATAACTAAGCAGAGGATTTCTCACCTAAAAGCCCTTTTAATATTTCAATCCCTTAAGTCCCTAGATCACCCAGAGCAAAGTTAAAAAAACAAACAAACAAACAAACAAAACCAGTGCGCTTTTTGGTAATACATTTCTTAATTCAAGAAACAAAAGACTGTGGATATACATCTAGCCTAAGAACCCTCATCTAAGGCTCTGGTGAGAACTCCGTTGTATTACCTAGAAGCCAAGGTATGGTTCCAATGCTTAAGCAACATCTTTGTGCACTGGCAGCAAACCTGTCAATGCCACAAAGAAAATGTCAGTAGTACCACCAGAGTTCTCACGCTCCAACTATAATAATCTATTTAACCCTTCGCTTTCCTTTTCTGCCTGCTACTCCGTCACAATGACTGTCAATTTGTCTTATCCATGTCCACTCAACAAGCTATTTTGGAAGATATTTATGAGTAAGTTGAGAAGAAGAAACTAGTGTTGAGAAGAAGAAACTAGTGTTACAGGTCTTTTAAAATTCGTCTAAATACAAATTTTTAAAAGTTTTCAGTAAAGACCGGAAAGTCCCCAACTCTAAAAAAAAAGTTAAAAAAAAAGTAAATAAAAAAACAATTTGACAAAAAAGAGAAGAAACTTTGAAGGACAGTATTTTCCCAACTCAGCCTTGAAGAACCTCACTAACCCAACACAACAAAGAACCCCTTGTAACCATGTGCCAGTTAAGATACACACTTTGGGTGCCTGACCTCCCTTTATACAGAGCTCCGCCTTAGTTGGGCCTTTGTTGGGCCTTAGTTGGATCAAAACATGCTGAACGACAATCAAAACATTCTGAACGACAACAAAAAAAGTAATGATGGCAAGGGGGTGTCATTCACCATCTCTTTATGTAAGTACATTTCCCTGTTCATAGATTCAGTCCCATTGGATCTGATGGCTGAAGGCCATCAGAGCTTCCAGTTGCCATTACTAACGCAATGAAGAACCTTGATTGAAAGAGCTATAGTCATTTTTGTTAACCTTTATGTGAATTCCAGTAATAAATAGCAATAAAATTATGAAAATAAAAATTCTTTTGCATAAGAATTTTTGGAGCTACCAAATGGGGAGCTAGGGCACATATGTCCTACTTTTTAGGGAGCTTTGCGGAGAAATGTACCCCAGTGGACAGAGAAGATGGTAGCAAGTATCAAAGGAAAAAGAAATAGGTTGAGCCCCTGCGGCCTATGAAAAGAAATGAGGACAAGAACAAAAGGCACCAATCAAGGTCTCAGAAAGACCCTGTGAGTGAACCCCATTAACCTCCCACAATTCATCCCACACACTCTGGCTCCAGAGGGACCTGTCAAAAATACAAATGTGATCCAGTTTTTCCTTGCTTCCAATTTCGTGGGTACTCTTCACCCACAGGATGAGTACTGGGTTTCCCAATTCAGTGGCAGCACTCCTACAGAGAAGAGCTCTCACAGAGCTCTTCAAGGATGCAGCTCTCACAAATTTATTTCTCACAGTCATGGCGAAAGATGTGCCTAGAGGGCAGAGCTTTCACTGACAAATAATAAATAGAAGCCCACTCAAACTAGATGAAGAAGGGGATTTACTGGCTCACGTAATTGGAACGGACAGAAATACAAACAGCCTTCAGCACATCTATACCCAGGGACAGAATGTTGTCAGAACTCTTGAACTACCTCTCTGACCTCATGGACAGGGAAATAACCCTTAAATAGCTCTGCAATCACATCTTTATAGTTTGCAGCCCAAAAGGAGAGAGAGGCTATTCCTCCATCCTTACTTTTTATATTCTAGACAAGGATTCTGGCCAGTCCAGTGTGAGTCACATGCCCCACTCCTGTGGCAAAGAAGGCAAGACATTGTGATAGGACAGCTCCACCAGAGCCCTATAGAGTCATTCAGCCACATATGGCAAGAGGGAGCAGTTATTCAAAGGAAAGGGGAAGGTGTTGCTAAAAGAAGAACACCAAGAAGGCACACAAAAAAAATACGTCCACCACATCAAGCAAATATGACCTGATTGCTGCCCAGAAAACTTCAGGCTTGAGGACAAAGGATGCTGACTCCAACTAGAACTTGTGCCCTCCCCAATACTCCTCTCCACGATAGCCCCAAATTTTTCCAGTAGGCAGCTGGGGCAGAGTTTTCTAGCTCTGTGAGAAATTCATTCATTCTACTGCCAAGAAAGTCAACAAATTGAAAACCATGAGATTAACTGGTCCTATCTTTAACCTACTATTTCTGACCTGTAGGATGTGAACAGACCCACAATAAGGGTGAACCATTCAGGGAGCTGCCTAGAACTGAAAGATCACTTGAAACGTAAGGACACCGAAAAAGTACTATTTTCTAGGGTTTCTTTCAAGGGATACGAAAGTTGCTTCTCTATATCCTATAAGCCCCTAGGGAATAATCACAGATAACACTGATATGGCAAAATGGAGTATATGGCTAGGATTTCCCAAGAGGGGTGCAGATTCCCTCTGGACTGGAAAGCAACCAGCTTCATATTCCTGCACAAAAAAATGGACACACATGTTCATACCACTGCCTTTGTCTACTGTGGTTCTAGACTCTTGCCCATTAGTAAGCACCTATGAAAGCAAGGAAAGCTTCTCCCCTCCCTCAAGTAGGAATACTCAAGAGGGGTATGGGCCCAACTTCCTTAAGACAGAATAGAATAGCTATAATGTGCATAGGCCTTGCAGCCAGAATGCCAGAATTCATGTTCCTGGCTTTTCCACTCAAGTTGCATGGCAATGGACAATGTACTTTTCCTTGTACCTCCATCTTCCAGTTCATAAAAATGGAGACAATAGGCCAGGCACAGTGGCTCATGCCTGTAATCACAGAGCTTTGGGAGTCCAAGGCGGGTGGATCACTTGAGGTCAGGGACCATCCTGGCCAATATGGTGAAACCTTGTCTCTACCAAAAATACAAAAATAGTCGGGCATGGTGGCGCATGCCTGTAATTCCAGAAGAATCGCTTGAACTTGGGAGGAGGAGGTTGCAGTGAGCTGAGATGGTGCCACTGCACTCCAGCCTGGATGACAAAGCAAGACTTCATCTCAAAAATAAAAGGGGGGAGGCGGAGGAGGGACAATAGTTAACAATCGCATACGATTAAATGACTTCATAAATGTAAGGTGCTTAGAACAGTGTTTGTTAAAACTTCAGGCTTGAGAACAAAGGATGTTCAATGAATACATGAACATTGAATGTTCAATGAACGTTTGCTATTTTTATATATGTTGCTCTCATATGACTGTATGTCATCCTGTATAGGGCTTCATCTTCATTTTGGTTAGTGAAAAATCCTCAGGCCAGGCGTGGTGGCTCGCACCTGTAATCTCAGCACTTTGGGATGCTGAGGCAGGTGGATCACTTGAGCCCATGAGTTGCAGAGCCACCTGAGCAACATGGTGAAATCCTGTCTCTACAAAAAAAAAAAAAAAAAAAAAAAATTAGCTGGGTGTGGTAGTGTGCACCTATAGTCCCAACTACTTGGGAGGCGGAGGTGGAAGAATCACTTGAGCATGGGAAGTCAAGGCTGCAGTGACCCACAATCACGCCACTGCACTCCAGCCTGAAGGCAATAGAGTGAGACCCTGTCTCAACAACAACAAAAAAAAGAAAAACCCCTCAAATGCCTGGTGTACTCTTGACCAATAATCTTAGTTTCAAATACTTATTGAAGCATCCTGTATTTACAAAGTGTTTTCAGGATATTTCATGTAAAATATTTTATAAAAGCTGGACATGGTTGTGCATGCCTGTAGTCCTAGCTACTTGGGAGGCTGAGGCAGGAAGATGGCTTGAGCCCAGGAGTTTGAGGCTGCACACTGAGCTATGATTGCACCACTGCAACTCCAGCCTGGGTAACAGGGTAAGACCTCATCTCTATTTTAAAAAGAAAAAGAAAAAATAAATAAATACAAAATATTTTATGCATTTTGGGGGTCTCTTGTATGTTTGGGTTTTTTTTTTAATTTTTGTTTTGGCTAAACACAACTAATAGTGATTATTGGTCTTTCTTTGGGATTATATAGAGAGAAATTCAGTATAAATATTCCAAAATAAAAACCATTACCTGATTAAACTTAGTATTTGAATAGTGGTTCAATTAATTTAAAAATACAAGTTAATTTGTTTTTGTTTTGACATGGAGTCTTGCTGTCATCGAGGCTGGAGTGCAGTTGCGTGATCTCAGCTCACTGCCACCTCTGCCTCCCGGGTTCCAACGGTTCTCCTGCCTCTGCCTCCCGAGCAGCTGGGATTACAGGGGCCCACCACCATGCCCAGCTAATTTTTGTATTCTTTTAGTAGAGACAGGGTTTTACCATGTTTGCCAGACTGGTCTCGAACTTCTGACCTCAGGTGATCCACCTGCCTCAGTCTCTCAAAATGCTGGAATTACAGGCGTGAGCCACTGCAGCCAGCATGTTTTCATTTTAAGGTTGACATTTGGCAGTTTACCACAAATGAAAAATTGGTAAAAGTATTTACCAAGTCCTCCATCATTTACCAGTCTCTCAGAATGCAATCAGCTTCAAGTTACAGAATACCTGATAACAGTAGCTAAAACAAGAAAAACATTTATCTCACGTCATATAAACTCTGAAAATGAGTGTAATTCTTAGTCTGGCCAAAAGGCCAACAATGTCTCAAGGATCCAGGCCCCCCCTTTTTTTTCCTTTTTTTTTTTTTCTGAGACACAGTCTTGCTGTCGCCCAGGGTGGAGTGCAGTGACATGATCTCAGCTCACTGCAACCTCTACCTCCCAGGCTCAAGTGATTCTCAAGCCTCAGACTCCCTAGCAGCTGGGACTACTAGGTGGCATATGCCACTGCACCAGGCTAATTTTTGTGTTTTTAAGTAGAGATGGGGTTTCACCATGGTGGCCACACTGGTCTCAAACTCTTGGCCTCAAGTGATCTACCCGCTGGGACCTCCCAAAGTGCTGGGATTACAGGTATGAGCCACCGTGCAAGGCCAAGGATCCAGACCCTTTCTTTGCTCTTTGTTATTCTCAGTGAACAAACTTTTAGTCATGATTACAAGTTGACTATCATTGCTTTGAACATCACACTCTACAGTGTACCAAGCAGGAAGAAAAGGAATGGAGGAAAAAAAAAGGGGGGCCTTCTTTCCAGAGATTAACTCACATACACACTGTCTTAACCAGGAAAGACAATCTTTCCAGAATTCTCCAACAGACTTTCTCTTCCAGTTTACTGGCCAGAGCTAGGTCATATGGCTACCCACAGACTAATGACTTGGAAAAGAAAAATGGAGTTAAAGTGACTGGTTTAATCATAACTTATCCCCTGGGACTGAGGTGAGACCTACTGAGAGGGCCTTCCTTAACAAGAAGTGAGGGTATATGTGAGGGTAGGCAACCAAGAGTTTCTGTGGCATTCTCTACACTACCACTGCCTACTTGTGCACCATTTTCACTTTATACTCAAGCCATACTTAGCTTCTTGAGGTTCCCAAATACATTTCACACTTACAATTCTGATTACACTACTCTTTATGCCTAGAATCCCACACCTTTCCTCCTTGTTCTTCATGGCTGTTAATTTTGTAGAAAATCTTTCCAATACTTTGGCTTCTCAATTGAAGAATTTCCTGGGTTTTTTTGTTGTTGTTGTTGTTGTTGGTTTGTTTGTTGAGACAGAATCTCACTCTGTCACCCAGGATGGAGTGCAGTGGCACAATCCCAGCTCACTGCAACCTCCACCTCCCAGGTTCAAGGGATTTTCGTGCCTCAGCCTCCTGAGTAGCCGGGATTACAGGCACATGCCACCTCACCTGGCTAATTTTTGTATTTTTAGTAGAGATGGGGTTTCACCATTGGCCAGGCTGGTCTCGAATTCCTTACCTCAAGTGATCTGCCCGCCTCAGCCTCCCAAAGTGTTGGGATTATAGGCGTGAGCCACTGCGCTGGGCCAATTTCCTCTCTTCTAATAATCTAACCCTCCACCCAATTCAGCCTCTTATTTCATGGTCACATCCAAGATATGCCATTATTTGCATCTCATCCACCATGTCAATTTCCTATAGCTTCAACTAAAGGGCAGGTTAAGTTGCCTTGCTTATGAAGCAATTCCCCGTGTCTAAATTAAATTCATACATGATATCTCCAGGAATGAATTCTCCAACCCTACTATTTGGTTCAGTGAACCAAAGGATAAAAGTAAAAACTTCAATTCCCAGCACTCACAACTGCTAGAGTTCTTCCTGTTTCCATCACTATCTTAATCTCCTTAATTTGAGGGACTAGAATTCCAGAGATGCAATTTATCACTACTATTTCCCATCTTTCCTTTCCCTGTATTTTCTATTAACTGCAGTCTCTGAATTACTATAGAAAAATGAGAGAGAACGCTAAATCACTCTTTTGGCTACCTGAAAAAGCAGCACTCCTAGAGTAGAAAGTCTGGCATAGTACAGATTATGGATCTCTGAGTCAGAAGCCAGTGGAAGGACCAAAGCAGCTTCTTCTCTCCTCTTCAGCAATTCTGATTCATAAGGTAAAGGCTGGGCATGCTGAGGCAGTTTTTCTAATTCAGCCATCTCCATCTTAACCAATAGAAACTGTGTCCGGATTCTAGAAGTTAGTTTTTCATTTTTTGCATTTGTTTGTTTTTGAGATGCAGTCTCGCTCTGTTGCCCAAGCTGGAGTGCAGTGGCGTGATCTCAGCTCGCTGCCACCTCCGCCTCCTGGTTTCAAGCAATTCTCCTGCCTCAGCCTCCTGAGTAGCTGGGATTACAGGCATGTGCCACCATGCCCGGCTAATTTTTGTATTTTTAGTAGAGACAGGGCTTCACCATGTTGTTCAGGCTGGTCTCGAACTCCTGACCTTGTGATCCGCCCACCTCAGCCTCCCAAAGTGCTGGGATTACAGGCATTAGCCACCACACCCGGCCATTTTTGGGATTTTTTGGTCTTAAGAAGTTCTTTACTACTTAATTGAGGGCTAGCAGCCAGATACCATTTTTAAAACAGAATTGTTTAGCTGGGTTTTTTTTTTTTGTTTTTTTGTTTTTGAGAGGGAGTCTCCCTCTGTCACCCAGGCTGGAGTGCAGTGGCCGGATCTCCGCTCACTGCAAGCTCCGCCTTCCGGGTTTACGCCATTCTCCTGCCTCAGCCTCCTGAGTAGCTGGGACTACAGGCGTCCACCACCTCGCCCGGCTAGTTTTTTGTATTTTTTAGTAGAGACGGGGTTTCACCGTGTTAGCCAGGATGGTCTCAATCTCCTGACCTCGTGATCCACCCGTCTCAGCCTCCCAAAGTGCTGGGATTACAGGCTTGAGCCACTGTGCCCGGCCCTAGCTATTTCTTTTTTTTTTTTTTTTTTTTTTTTTTGAGACGGAGTCTCGCTGTGTCTCCCAGGCTGGAGTGCAGTGGCGTGATCTCGGCTCACTGCAAGCTCCGCCTCCCGGGTTCACGCCATTCTCCCGCCTCAGCCTCCCAAGTAGCTGGGACTACAGGCGCCCGCCACCGTGCCCGGCTAATTTTTTTTTTGTATTTTTAGTAGAGACGGGGTTTCACCATGTTAGCCAGGATAGTCTCGATCTCCTGACCTCGTGATCCACCCGCCTCGGCCTCCCAAAGTGCTGGGATTACAGGCTTGAGCCACCGCGCCCGGCCAGCTATTTCTTAAGCTAAAAGCTTCAGTAAAAATAGTTTTAGATATTTTGCAAAAAGCCATTTTAGAATATTCTAAAAAGCATTCTGTTTCTTCCTGTATGAAAAAAGTAAATAAATTAGATGGGGGGGAAATGTATTTTAAACTCCTTCACACATATGCAAAGGAGCCATGGGAAATGAGGAACAAAAATAAAAATATCCTTGGATAAAATCCACATGTACAGAAGATGATTCAAGAGGTTATAAATAACTCATATGAGGTAAAGCAAACATGTAATATTTCTATATCATTCTCTGAAGAGCATATTTTATTAATCTTCAAGTTCCTCAGCATATTAATAATAAAAACTTGATATATATTATCAACAAGTCTGACTGTTGTGCCCAAAGAAAATCCAGATTATTTTAAGGTGAGTTTGCTTCTTTTTCATCTGATTCATCATCCATAACCTAAAACCAAAAAACAAAGACAATTTAAGAATTAAGAAAATGATTAGATTTTGCTATTTTCCTGATTTTAATATTACTTCTTTACCTGATATACTCTGTAACGATGCATGACAAGCCAGTAAGAATAAATCTATTAACAGCCCCAAAGAACAAGGTTTGAATCATAACCTGGTATCCTAAAAACATAAAAGCAAATTAAATATTTGGAAATTAATTAAAGCATTGATCACTTCTCCTTGTCTCAAAGAGGCTACCCACAGCAGAGTCTCAGCTGGGCAGAAAAGACTATAAATAATTAACTGGGACCAAGCACGGTGGCTCATGCCTGTAATCCCAGCACTCTGGGAGGCCGAGGCAGGTGGATCATGAGGTCAGGAGATGGAGACCATCCTGGCTAACACGGTGAAACCCCGTCTCTACTAAAAATGCAAAAAATTAGCTGGGCGTGGTAGCGGGCGCCTATAGTCCAAGCTACTAGGGAGGCTGAGGCAGGAGAATGGCGTGAACCGGGTAGGTGGAGATTGCAGTGAGCCGAAATCATGCCACTGCACTCCAGCCTGGTGACAGAGCGAGACTCTGTCTCAAAAAAAAAAAAAAAAATTAACTGGTATTCTCTATCCATAAGACTAACGTAATTGACTTTTTCTTTTTTTCAAAACCATCTTATTTACTTAAATATATTCTGTGAAGCTATACCAAACTGTTATTATAAAAGCATTTATTTTTATTAAAATTAATCCCCAAGGAAAGTAAAAAACAAAACAAAACAAAAAAATCCACCATATTAGAAACTAATTATTTTAGTCTTACTCAGATAAAAGGTCATTTTAAACCTCAGGAAAATGTTACAACAACTATTATCTTTCCATGAGTTAATGTATTACTAAGATAACAGACTAACTCCATTGGAGAAGGAAAAAGTTACATAAACCTAAGAATGCTTTTTCCTCCTTGCCACACCTACTACAATTAGATGCCAATTCAAGTTTCTAATCTGAAGGCCAATTCATCACCCCACCCTGGACAAATGAATAAAAATGTTTCTCAGTCAATCCACCAAAGTATCAACTAATGTAATTTTTTAAGGCATATAGATGATAATGGAACAAAATAAGGTTTAAAAAAAAAAAATCTAGGCCAGGCATGGTGGTTCACGCCTGTAATCCCAGCACTTTGGGAGGCTGAGGCGGGCGGATCACCTGAGGTCAAGACTTCAAGACCAGCCTGGTCAACATGGGGAAACCCCTGTTGCTACTAAAACTACGAAAATTAGCCGGGCATGGTGGCGCATGCCTGTAATTCCAGCTACGGGGGAGGCTAAGGCAGGAGAATCATTTGAACTCAGGAGGTGGAGGCTGCAGTGAGCCAAGATCACGCCATTGTACTCCAACCTGGGCAACAAGAGTGAAACTACGTCTCAAAAAAAAAAAAAAAAAAAATCTAGATTCTGGCTCTGATCTGAGACAATCAATAGAAAAAGAATTCTTTCATAGGATATCTTTTCGGTTGAGTAAAAATTGGTATTTATTTGCAAGAAATTAATATTTTACAACCAATTTCAACAATACCCAATCCAAAAAATTTTGTCAACCAACTCATATTTTAGGCAGAATTATTCCTTAATTTGGAATAATATTCCCAAATACTTAATACAAAACATGTATAGGACATTTGTAAGGCACACAGCTAGTTGTTGCAGAGGAATACAAAGACTTGGATATGATTTCAGGTCTCTTAGGGAGCTTCCACGTAAACATAAAGCTAAAACAGATACAGAAAGCCACATAAATATAAAGCCAAAATACAAGCTTTGGACCTGTCAAAAAGAACTTAATTCCAAGTGGGGGATTGATTAAAAACTTCAAAGAGGAGATGGCATGTACTGGACCAAAACGATGGTGTGGAGGCTAAAGCAACTCCATCTTGGATGCTAATCTGCCACATTACTAACCTCAGTTTTAGGAATGCCTCTGAGATTTCTATTTAATTCTGCCTTTAGGTAAAAATAACCTTGATGTTATCCTAAACAACACATACTTAGCATAAATCTTGCCTTTAAGCAAATTATAGGCTATTAGGCAAATAGCATTCGTGCCTTTTCCAGAAGGGCTGACTTCAATTGTCCTACACATATCTTCTGAAGCATGTGTACCCATTCCTCCTAGGCTATATAAGCCCTGAGTCTAGGGGGTAACAATGCAGGGATCCATCATCTTGCAGCTGCCCGATAAATGGCTTCTGTTCCTCAATCCCTATTAAATGTTTCTTTCTGACCAACTGGATTTGTCAGCCTCTTTCTTCAGCCTCTCATCAGCTCCCTAAGACTTTGGGGATAGGTCTATATAGACCTGCTCACTGTGGAACAGATGAATTTTAATACTACCCAAGGATGAGTGATTCCCAATGGAGCCCTTAAGGGCACAGAATTACCTGAGGTGGTCAGGCGTGGTGGCTCATGCCTGTAATCCTAGCACTCTGGGAGGCTGAGGCGGGCAAATTGCCTGAGCTCAGGAGTTCAAAACCAGCCTGGGCAACACGGTGAAATCCCATCTCTACTAAAATACAAAATACAAAAAATGGTGGCATGTGCCTGTAATCCCAGCTACTCATGAGGCTGAGGGATGGGAACTGCTTCAACCTGGGAGGTGGAGGTTGCAGTGAACCGAGATAGCATGTCACTGCACTCCAGCCTGGGCAACAGAACAAGATTCTGTCCCCCCCAAAAAAAAAAAAAAAGAATGAATTACCTGAAATTCTGTGGGTTGGAAATTTCTAATTTCTACACATCCCTTCACTCCTTGATAATCTCTCTCCATAAGGCCATGCTTTTTGGTTGAGAATCACTGCAGTATTAAGAGTCATTATTACTGATGACAAGGTGCTGTGTTATACTCCTTAGGTATGTTGGCAAAAACAAAAAAAAATGTTGATATTGTGCTATACATAAAGCTTTAGAATTCTATTCAGTATAATGACAAACTATGATTTCTAATAGGCTTCTTGCTTGCATATTTAAGAATACGTAGATTAGGCCAGTTGTGTTAATCCTTAATCCCAGCATTTTTGGAGGATCACCTGAGGCCAGGAATTCAAGACCAGCTTGGGCAACATAGCAAAACTGTCTCTACCAAAAAAAAAAAAAAAGGGCCGGGCGCGGTGGCTCAAGCCTGTAATCCCAGCACTTTGGGAGGCCGAGATGGGCGGATCACGAGGTCAGGAGATCCGGCCACTGCACTCCAGCCTGGGCGACAGAGCGAGACTCCATCTCAAAAAAAAAAAAAAAAAAAAAGGTAAATATGATGTAGTAGAGTTCTTCCACTAAAGATTTCTAAATCTCATCTATAAAACACTGTGTTACATGTTAAACCTTTTTCATAATTTTTGTGCAATCAGGGCAGCAATATGCCCTCTGAGTCTCTGTGGCCTTGTGTGCAAAATGGGAATGACTTAATGCACTGTGTTACCAGAAGATGAAATGAGCAAAATGCCTGGCACATAGTAGGTTCTCATAACACTAAAGTTACTTCTTTTTCTTTTCTTTTTTTTTTTGAGATGGAGTTTTGCTCTTGTTGCCCAGGCTGGAGTGCAATGGCGTGATCTCGACTCACCACAACCTCTGCCTCCAGGGTTCAAGAAATTCTCCTGCCTCAGCCTCCCGAGTAGCTGGGATTACAGGCATGCACCACCACGCCCAGCTTATTTTGTATTTTTAGTAGAGAAAGGGTTTTCTCCACGTTGGTCAGGCTGGTCTGGAACTCCCTACCTCAGGAGATCCGCCCACCTGAGCCTCCCAAAGTGCTGGGATTACAGGTGTGAGCCACTGTGCCCGGCCTAAAGTTACTTCTAAAATAAGAGACTTCAAGTCTGATAAAAATTGCAACACAAAAATCTAACCCTTGAAGAAAAAGCTAGGTCATGAATTTCTTTTCAAATACTTGCCTTAACATCTATTTCCAGCCTTTGTATCTACAAAGAAAAAGAAAAAAATGAAAAAAAAATCTAGACCTGTCATATAATATTGGCATACCTGTTCTACGCCTTCTACCTCTGGAATATAAAACTGCAGCATGTTCTGAATTCCATTTTTCAGAGTAATGATTGAACTAGGACAGCTAGTACAAGAACCCTGGAGTTTCAGCTGTACGATGCCATCTTCAAAGCCTTTGTAGATTACATCCCCTCCATCTTCCTGCACAGTTGGCCTGTGAGGTCAAAGCATATTTATGACATAGTCTTTAAAATACAAGTTTTCATTGAAAAAATTTAATAACAGCTCAGAGCTTACATTTTATATTAGTAAAATTCACAAAGTTAAAGCTACTTTTATAATAGAGAATAATAACTGTGGCTAAGTTTTATTTATAATTAATTTTTTAAAATCTCAGGTAAAATACCAAAATTCACTCATACAAATATTTCCTCCACTTACCACATTTGATCTTGCTTACTAATATCTTTTTAAGGCTGGGCATGGTGGCTCACACCTATAATCGCAGCAATTTGAGAGGCCAAGGTAGGAGACTGCTTGAGCCCAGGAGTTGGAAGCTGCAGTGAGCTATTATCAAATCACTGCACCCCAGCCTGGGTGACACAGCGAGACCCCATCTCTAAAGAAAACTTTTTAAAATAAAACGATATTTTAAAGCACTTAACATTTCAAATTTCCTAATAATTATTGTGATTACCTAAAACATACTCAGTCACTTGTTTTGAGTGAAGGGAAAGGGAGACTGTCATATGCTAGCTTAATTTTCAGGTAAACTTTTCATTGAAATACAACATTAACAGAGAAAAATGCTTAAATCCTGTATGTACAGTTCACTAAGGTTTCACAAAGTGAACACACATTTATAACCACCCAAACCAAGAAAAACACCACACCTCCAGAAGTCCCCTTTGGGCTTCCTTCCAATCACTCCCCACAACCAAAATGCAGCCATTATCCTAATTCGTATCACCACTGATGAGTTTTGCCAGTCTCTGAACTTTATAATTTACAAATATAAATTCTATTTATAAATCACGTAGAATTACCCTTTTGTATCTGGCTTCCTGTGCTCTTTGTGAGATTCATCTATGTTGCTGAGTATAGTACTAGGTCATTTACTCTCACTGCTGCATAGTATTCCATTAAGCACATATACCAGAATTTATCCATTCTACTGTTGATGGACATTTAGGTTAATACTAGGTTTTGGCTTTTACAAATAGTACAGTTATAAAGATTCTTCGAAATGTCTTTTGGTATGCATATATATTACTACTGGGAATATACCTGAAAGTGAAATTGCTGAATGAAGAGTATGAATATGTTGAGATTTAATAAATACTGCCATATAGTTTTCCAGTTATATAAACTTACATTTCCACCAGCAGTGTATGAGAGTTTCTGTTGCTCCACATCCTCACCAACAATTGGTGTTGTCAGTCTTAATAGTTTTAACTATTCTACTGGATTTGTACTAATATTTAATTATAGTTTGAATATTCATAATAACTAATGAGGTTAAGTACTTTTTCATGTTTAGTGGCTACTTATTTTTTTTCCTTTTTTTTTCAGAGACAGAGTCTCACTCTGTTGCCCAGGCTGGAGTGCAGTGGCACGATCTCAACTCACTGCAACCTCCGCCTCCGGGGTACAGGTGATTCTCCTGCATCAGCTTCCCAGATAGCTGGGATTACAGGCATGCACCAATACCCCCGGCTAATTTTTTTTTGTATTTTTAGTAGAGACGGGGTCTTACCATGTTGGCCAGGCTGATCTTGAACTCCTGACCTCAAGTGATCTGCTCACCTAAGCCTCCCAAAGTGCTGGGATTACGGGTGTGAGCCACCATGCCCAGCCGCTATTTGATTATCTTTTGCGAAGTACTTGCTGCAGTCTCTGATTGTCTTTTTCTTACCAATTTGTACAAGTTATTTATATATTCTGTCATATAAACACTGTAAATATCTTCTCATCTGTACCTTGCCTTTTGACTACAAATGGCACTTTTTAACCATCTCGCTTTGTCACATAGGCTGGAATACAGTGGCATGATCACAGCCCACTCAATGCTACCTAAAACTCCTAGACTCAAGGAAGCTTCCCCTGCCTCAGCCTCTTAAGTAGGTGGAATTATAGGCATAAGCCACTGTGCCCAGCCAATGGCATCTTCTGATGAAGAGAGAGTCACAATTTTACTGTGGTCCAATTTATATGTATCTTCCTTGACTTTTATCTGATTTTTTTTTTTTTTTTTTTTTTTTTTGTGGGGTTTTGCTCTTTTTTCCCAGGCTGGGGTGCAATGGTGCGATCTCAGCTCACCAAAACCTCTGCCTCCTGGGTTCAAGAGATTCTTCTGCCTCAGCCTCCCGAGTAGCTGGGATTACAGGCGCCCACCACCATGCCTGGCTAATTTTTTATATTTTTAGTAGAGAGAAGATTTCTCCATGTTAGTCAGGGTGGTCTCAAACTCCCAACCTCAGGTGATCCACTCGCGTCGGCCTCTCAAAGTGCTGGTATTACAGGTGTAAGCCACCGCGCCCGGTCTTTATCTGATTTCTTGTGTCCCATTGGGGGAAAAAAAATTGCCTACCCGAAGGTCATACAAATATTCTATTTCTTTACTTTTCTCTTTTCTTTTCCCCTCCCTCCCTCCCTCCTTCCTTACTTCCTTTCTTCCTCCCTCTCTCTTTCTTTCTCTTTCTCTTTTGTTGTAGAGATGGGGTCTCACTATGTTGCCCAGGCTGGTCTCAAATTCCTGGGCTCAAGCAATCTACCACCTCGGCCTCCCAAAATGCTAGGATTATAGGCATGAGCCACCATGCCTGGCACCTACATTTCTTCTAAGCAGTATACAGTTGGTTTTGTTTTTTCACATCCAATTTGACAATCTTATTTTTGTACATCAAACCATTGTCATTTAAATGCCAATACTTTTGAGTTTATATTACCATTTGCTGTTTCCTATTTTATATCATTTTGGATTGATGAAGTATTTTTTATTCTATTTCTCCCCTCCGTAAGTTTGCTTTTTTTTTTTTTTTTTTTTTTTTGGTGAGACAGGGTCTTGTTCTGTCTCCTTGACCAGAGTGCAATGGTGTGATCACAGTCCACTGCAGCCTCAACCTCCCCAGCTCAAGCAATCTTCCCGCCTCACAAACAGCTGAGACTACAGGTGCACACCACCACACCCACCTAATTTTTTAATTTTTTGTAGAGACAAGGTCTCACTATGTTGCCAGGGTTGTCTCTAACTTCTGAGCTCAAGCAATCCTCCTACCTCAGCCTCCCAAAGTGCTGGGATTATAGGCATGAGCACCATGCCCATCATCTTATGCTTCTTTCCTATATCTTCTATTCTCTTCTCTCCCTGTGCTTCAGGCTGAATATTTTCTACTGACTTAAATTCCAGTATACTAATCTTCTCTTCAACTATGTCCAATCTAATGTTAACCTAATCTAATGAGTTCTTAAGTTCAGTCATTATAATTTTAGTTCCAGGGTTACTAATTCTTTTTCTTTTTTTTTTTTTTTCGAGATGGGGTCTCACTCTGTCACCCAGGCTGGAGTGCAGTGGCGTGATCTCGGCTCACTGCAAGCTCCACCTCCCAGGTTCAAACCATTCTCCTGCCTCAGCCTCCTGAGTAGCTAGGACTACAGGCACCCGCCACCACGCCTGGCTAATTTTTTGTATTTTTAGTGGAGACGGGGTTTCACTGTGTTAGCCAGGATGGTCTCGATCTCCTGACCTCGTGATCCACCCACCTCGGCCTTCCAAAGTGCTGGGATTACAGGCGTGAGCCACTGCACCCGACCACTAATTCTTTTTTTTTATAGATTCCAGTTCTCTAATGAAATTCTTCATCTTGCTATTTTTTAGTTTAATCACAGTTTTTAAAACACTATGATGACTCCAATATCTAGGTTACCTATGAATCTGTTTTACTTTCCCTTGGTTTAGTTTCTAGATATGCCTAGCAATATCTGACTGAATTATGAACACTGTGTATGAAACACTGAAGTGACCTCGGATTATATTTAATCAGAAAGGATTCACCTGGTTGGGTGCTGTGGCTCACTCCTATAATCCCAGCACTTTGGGAGACTGAGGCAGATGGATCACCTGAGTCCAGGAGTTTGAGACCAGCCTGGGGAACACGGGGAAACCCCATCTCTACAAAAAATACAAAAATTAGCTGGGCATGGTGGCACATACCTGTAGTTCCAGCTACTCAGATGGCCAAGGTGGGAGGATCACTAGAGCCTGGGAAGCTGAGGATACAAGGAGCCATGAGCATGCTACTGCACTCCAGCCTGGGCAGGAAAGCGAGACCCTATCTTAAAAAATAACAACAATTTAAAAAAAAGGATTAATCTTATGTTTTGTCAACAGCTCATCTACTCTGGAATTAAACTGACTTAATACTGGCCTACAGTGTTGTAAGCTTACTATACCTCTGATGTGCCTTCATTTCAAGAGTATAATTCTCCGGGGAGCCTAATCACCAAGAGCTTAGAATTTTTTTTTTTTTTGAGACCATCTCGCTCTGTTGCCCAGGCTAGAGTACAATGGTGCAATCTTGACGCACTGCAACCTCTGCCTTTGCTTGCAGTTCAAGCAATTCTCCTGCCTCAGCTACCGGAGTAGCTGGGATTTTTCACAGAGACGGAGTTTCACCATGTTGGCCAGGCTGGTCTCAAACTTCTTACCTCAAGTGATCCACCCACCTTGGCCTCCCAAAATGCTCAGATTACAGGCATGAGACACCGCACCCAGCCAGACTTGGATGTTTCTCAAGACCCAACCTCCCTGACAGAGTCTAAACTCCAATTTTTGTCCCCCACCCCAGCACCGTAAGACTGTTAAAAGTCTGCTCTGCCTTCCAGCTACCTTTTTTTTTTTTTTTAAATACTTCTTTAGCCTCTTTTACATAGCTGCTACAATAAGTAATTGCCTTAAGGGGAAAATCTGAGTGTTAGGATTACTTTTCTTTTTTAAGTAATTATTATTGTGGGTTTTTTTGTTTTGTTTTGTTTTGTTTTGAGACAGAGTCTTACTGTATTGCACCCAGGCTGGAGTACAGTGACACAATCTTGACTCACTGCAACCTCCACCTCCCAGGTTCAAGTGATTCTCATGCCTCAGCCTCCCATGTAGCTGAGATTATAGAAGTGTGCCACCACACCTGGCTCATTTTTGTATTTTTTAGTAGAGACACAGTTTTGCCATGTTGGCCAGGCTGGTCTTGAACTCCTGACCCCAGGTGATCCACCTGCCTCAGCCTCCCAGAGTGCTGGGATTACAGGCATGAGCCACCCTGCCCAGCCAATTAATTGTTCTTTTTCTTTTTTTTTTTTTTGGTGGAGTCTCACTCTGTCACCCAGGCTGGTGTGCAGTAGCATGATCTCGGCTCACTGCAAGCTCAGCCTCCCGGGTTCACACCATTTTCCTGCCTCAGCCTCCCGAGTAGCTGGGACTACAGGCAACCACCACCACGCCCAGCTAATTTCTTGTATTTTTAGTAGAGACAGGGTTTTGCCGTGTTAGCCAGGATTCTCTCGATCACCTGATCTCATGATCCACCCACCTCGGCCTCCCAAAGTGCTGGGATTACAGGCGTGAGCCATCGTGCCCGGCCTCCAATTAATTATTCTTAATTCAGAAAAATTATAGATATTTACACGTACAACATGATGTTTTGAAATATGCAGGCCGGGTGCGGTGGCCCATGCCTGTAATCCCGGCACTTTGGGATGCCGAGGAGGGTAGATCACCTATCACCATCCTGGACAACATGGCAAAATCCTGTCTCTACTAAAACTACAAAAATTAGCTGGGTGTGGTGGTACATACCTGTAATCCCAGCTACTCAGGAGGCTGAGGCAGGAGAATCACTTCTACCCGGGAGGCAGAGGTTGCAGTCAGCCGAGATCACGCAGCACTCCAGCCTGGGTGACAGAGCAAGACTCCGTCTCAAAAAAAAATCTGTATACACCATGGAATGACTAAATCAAGCTAATTAACTTATACATTACCTCACATACCTGTTTTTTGTGTCAAGAACTTAATAACTACTGTCTTAGCAATTTTTTTTTTTTTTTGAGAAGGAGTTTTGCTCGTCACCCAGGCTGGAGTGCAATGGCGCAATCTTGGCTGACTACAACCTCTGCCTCCTGGGTTCAAGCAATTCTCCTACCTCAGTCTCCATAGTAGCTGGGATTACAGATGCCCACCACTACGCCTGGCTAATTTTTGTATTTTTAGTAGAGATGAGGTTTCAACATGTTGGCCAGGCTGGTCTTGAACTCCTGACCTTAGGTGATCCAACCGCCTTGGCCTCCCAAAGTACTGGGATTACAGGCGTGAGCCACCGCGCCAAGCCACAATTTTCAAGAATACATTGTTACTAACTATAGGCTTACTTGGCTGGGTGCTGTGGCTCACATCTGTAATCCCAGCACTTTGGGAGGTTGAGGTGTGTGGATCACGAGGTCAGGAGTTCAAGAACAGCCTGGCCAACATGGTAGAATCCCATCTCTTCCAAAAAATACAAAAATTAGCTGGGTGTGGTGGCACGTGCCTGTAATCCCAGCTACTCAGGAGGCTGAATGTGAAGAACTGCTTGAACCTGGGAGGCGAGGCTGTAGTGAACTGAGATTGCACTCCAGCCTGGGCAACAGAGCGAGACTCCGTCTTAAAATAAAAAAAACTATCTCAAGAACAGAAAACCAAACACCGCATGTTCTCACTCATAGGTGGGAATTGAACAATGAGAACTCTTGGACACAGGAAGGGGAACATCACACACCGGCACCTGTTGTGGGGTTGGGGGAGGGGGAAGGGATAGCATTAGGAGATATACCTAATGTAAATGACGAGTTAATGGGTGCAGCACACCAACATGGCACATGTATACATATGTAACAAACCTGCACGTTGTGCACATGTACCCTAGAACTTAAAGTATAAAAAAAGAAAAACAACTATAGGCTTACTTTTCTTAACTTCCCTACTTTCTAGGATCTTGGTCCTTGAAATCAAGATTTCACTGATAACCCAGAATTTTAATTTTTGTCTTCCCATCTAAAGAAATTTTCTGAAAGCCCAATGGTTTCTCCGATTCTTAGCAGCTGCCCTCTGCCCAGCTTCTTCTACCCTAGCTATGTAGCAAGGTACAGCAAATGCCTGAAGGGAAAACTCAGTGAGCTTCCCTTCTCTTCAGGATCTTGGCACCTCAAATCTTGCTTGCTTTGGCAGCTATCTAATGCTTTCAAACAAATTCTTTTTACTGTACTTTATCCAGCTTTTCTGGGAGTTCTCAGCATGACTGTTGGTCTGCTACAAGCAAAAGTAGAAGCCTGCTGTTCTCCACTCATTTAAATTTATTCTGTATGGGCAATACACTGAAAATAGGTACTCATTCTCTCTTCACAACCTTTCCAAACATTCAGTCTTTTTTTTTTCTTTTTAAGAAATTTGGTATTATAACAATATCGAATCTAAATTGAGACTGTGTAGAATACATTTCTTCATTGAATATGTTTAAATACATTGGGTGTTTTAAAATTTTGAGCAAATGTAGTGAAGATACAGGCTTTAAATTCGATTGTCATGGTTACCTGCTGCGGTTTACATTAATTTGCACTTATTTTGAAAATCTACTATAATCTCATGGCCAATTAAAACTGTATTGCTATAATGAAAAATGCCTCCAAAGCACTTGAATTCGGGTAGAGAGAGGAGTACATACCGTATTCTAGTATCTAACAATTCCTTAATCATTGCCACAACTTCATCATCTTCTTCAGATCCTAGAAATAGTCACATATAAAAACATCAAGAGTAGAAATTTTATAGCCATGCAAGTACAAGTATTAAAACAGAATGATTTTAACTACACGGTTCATTAAAAACATAAAACTATAGAACATGTAACTTGGTATGGAGATATATTTTGGGAAATTGAAGAGAAAATCATTCATGTGATTCTCTGAAGAAAAATTAGGGAATACTGATCAACTCAACACTTGGTGATAAAGATGAGTACACTAAAACATCTTGGTATATTAATGATGTTAGGGTTTGAAATTTTAATCCAGTAAATATGCAGATGTTCTCTGTTCTCAAGGATTGAAGTATCAGAAAAAAGAAACTGAATTTTGATGGAAACTTTGAGACAAAAAGGCACACCTACTTTGCAAGTTAAGTTACATCGTCAGTTTCTCAACTTACTGGTTTTCAAAATGTCAACCATACTAAATATAGATGTAAACCTTCCGGAAATTTCTGAAATGTTTTTTTTTTTCTTCTTGAGACAGCGTTTCACTCTGTTGCCCTGTCAGGAGTGCAGTGGTGTGATCACAGCTCACTGCAGCCTCAACCTCCTGGGCTCAAGCAGTCCTGCCTCAGTCTCCCAAGTAGTCTGGGACCACAAGTGTGAGCCACCACACCCAGGCAATTTTTTTTATTTTCTGTAGAGATGGGGTCTCGCCATGTTGCTGATATGGTTTGGCTGTGTCCCCAGTCAAATCTCATCTTGAACTGTAGTTCCCATAATCCCTATGTGTTGTGGGAGGAAGCTGGTGGGAGGTAATTGAATCATGGGGATGGTTACCCTCATGCTGTTCTCGTGATAGTGAGTGAGTTCTCACGAGATCTGATGGTTTTATAAGGAACTTTTCTCCCTTTTGCTTGGCACTTCTTCTTGTTGCCACCATGTGAAGACTCACATGTTTGCTTCCCCTTCCGCCATGATTGTAACTTTCCTAAGGCCTCCCAGCTATGCTGAACTGTGAGTCAATTAAACCTCTTTCCTTTATAAATTACCCAGTCTCAGGTATGTCTTTATCAGCAGTGTGAGAACAGACTAATCCAGTTGCCCAAGATGATCTTCAACCCCTGGGCTCAAATGATCCTACTGCCTCAGTCCCCCAAAGTACTGAGATTACAGGCATGAGCCATGCCAGGCCTCTGAAATGTTCTACACATCTTCTGAGCAAAAAGTTAGCCTTTGAGAAAACCAAAAATGTAGAGATTTCATATCACATTATAACAAACACTAGATTCTGGCAACCCCTAAAATTAAATTATATTGAGTTTTTAAAGAAAAGAAATAAAACATGGCTTATGCCTGTAATCCCAGCACTTTGGGAGGCTAAAGTAGGCACATCACTTGAGGTCAGGAGTTCCAGACCAGCCTGGCCAATATGACAAAACCCTGTCTTTACTAAAAATACAAAAATTAGTCAGGTGTGGTGGTGGGTGCTTGTCATCCCAGCTACTCGGGAGGCTGACACGAGAATCACTTGAACCCCAATGGCGGAGATTGCAGTGAGCTAAGATTGCACTACTGTATTCTAGCCTGGCTGACAGAGCAAGATTCTATCTCAAAAAAAAAAAAAAAAAAAAAGAAAGAAAGAAAGAAAAGAAAAATTTAAAAATTTAAAAGGAAAAGAAAACACACAAAAGGTGGTTCCCACCTATAATCCCAGCACTTTGGGAGGCTGAGGCAGGCAGACCACCTGAGGTCAGGAATTCGAGACCAGACTGGCCAACATGGTGAAACCCTGTTTCTACCAAAAATACAAAAATTAGCTGGACGTGGTGGTACACGCCTGTAATCCCAGCAACTTGGGAGGCTGAGGCAGGAGAATTGCTTGAACCCAGGAGGTGGAAGTTGCAGTGAGCCGAGAATGCACCACTGCAGTCCAGCCTGGGCAACAGAGTGAGGCTCCACCTCAAAAAAATAAATAAATAAAAATAAATAAATGAATAAATTTGTTGGGGGAAAAAAGCACAAAAGCTAAAACTGTCTTAGATCAGTAAACCTAAATTCCACTTCCCCACCATCCCTTCCATAGACAATCACTATCATGAGTGAGGTTTATATCTTCCCAGCATGTGTTTACATTTACATGTATAAATTAACACAAATGAGATCATACTATACATACTATTCTATAGCTTCCTCTTTTCTATGTAAAATATCTTGAAGGTCATTCCCCATTGGCATATACAAATATGCCTCAATAAAATAGGTACACAGTAACTTTTATATAGATTTGTCTTTGGCCAGTGTCTTCATTATTTCAGTTGTTTATACAGTTTGCTGCTATTTCTAACAATCCTGCAACATACTTGCTTATATAGATATATATCAAAAGGCCGGGCTCAGTGGCTCACACCTGTAATCCCAGCACTTTGGGAGGCCAAGGTGGGCAGATCACTTGAGGTCAGGAGTTCAAGACCAGCCTGGCCAACATGGTGAAATCCTGTCTCTACTAAAAATACAAAAATTAGCCGGGAGTGGTTGCGGGTGCCTGTAATTCCAGCTACTCCAGAGGCTGAGGCAGGAGAATCACTTGAACCCAGGAGTCGGAGGCTGCAGTGAGCTGAGATCACGCCACTGCACTCCAGCCTGGGTGAAAGAGTGAAACTCCGTCTCAAAAAAAAAAAAAAAAATATATATATATATATACACACACACACACACACAGAGAGAGAGAGAGAGAGAGAGATACATCAATGTACTTTTGCAATTATATTTATGAGATAAATTCCTACTAGTGGGATATTTGGGTAAACAGGCTTGTGCTTTTTTTTTTTTTTTTTTTTTTTTTTTTTGACAGAGTTTCACTCTTTTTGCCCAGGCTAGAGTACAATGGCAAAACCTCAGCTCAATGCAACCTCGGCCTCACAGGTTCAAGCAATTCCCCTGCCTCAGCCTCCTAAGTAGTCAGGATTACAGGTACCTGCTACCACACCTGGCTAATTTTTTGTAATTTTAGGGGGTTACACAATGTTGACCAGGCTGGTCTCGAACTCCTGACCTCAGGTGATCCACCCGCCTTTGCCTCCCAAAGTGCTGGGATTACAGGCGTGAGCCACCACGCCTGGCCTAGCTTGTGGGGATGTTAGTAGATATAGTCAAATTACTCTAAAAAAGTTATAAGGTTTACATATGGATCCATAAAGAACACTTGTAACTGTTTCATGTAGTACTAAAAATTTTCATAAATGGTACATTTATAAACGTACATACATTTGAATTTTCCTTTTTCACTTAATATTTTCTTTTTTATGTTTCTATGTTGGTATCTCCCAATCTAGTCATTCCTTTTAACTGCTGGTATAGTTAAAAAATATTTCAGTGAGCATGTTTCTACATGTTGCCTTGTGCGTATCTCTAAGACTCTTAAGATATATATCTAAAAATATACCTGTATCACCTAAAGATAATTATACAAATGTTTCTGCATGTCATAGTCTACTTAGTGTTGCTATAAAGGAATACCTGAGACTGTGTAATTTATAAAGAAAAAAATGTTTATTTGGTTGATTCTGATGTCTAGAAAAGTTGAAGACTTGGCATCTGGTGAGGGCCTCAAGCTGCTTCCCCTCATGGAAGAAGAAGGGGAGCTGGCCCATGCAGAGATCACATGGTGAGACAGGAAGGAGACGGTGTTAGTGGGACTCTTCTTAGCACTCAGCTCTCAAAAGAAGTAATAGAGTAAGAACTCACTCCCCTCCCCTCCTACCCCCGGCTTTTCCAGAGGGCATTCATCTACTATTGAGGGATCCATCTCCATGACCCACTCACCTCCCATTAGACTCCACCTCCAACACTGGGGATCGAATTTTGGCATGAGATTTGGAGGGGACAAACGTAGAAACTATAGCAGTGTATATATGTGTGTATGCACATATAAATGTTTTTGTAGTCAATGCTTATTAACATTGATGAACTACTAGAACTAATGAGTGCTAACCTTGACAGATATAAGACCAATATACAAAAATCAACAGTATTCCTATCTCCAACACCCCAAATTAGAAAACATTATTTTAAAACATACAGGGCCGAGTGAGGTGATTCATGCCCATAATCCCAGCACTTTGGCAGGCCAAGGCAGGCGGATCACCTGAGGTCAGGAGTTCAAGAGCAGCCTGGCCAACATGGCAAAACCCCATCTCTACTAAAAATACAAAAATCAGTCAGGCGTGGTGGTGGGCGCCTGTAATCCCAGCTGCTCAGGAGGCTGAGGCAGGAGAATTGCTTGAACCTGGGAGGCAGAGGTTGCAGTGAGCCGAGATCACACCATCGCTCTCCAGCCTGGGCAACAAAGCAAGACCCTGTCTCAAAAAAAAACCAAAAAGCAGATACAGGCAGCATGATAGAGTGGTTAAAAGCATTAACACTCGAGCCAGATTGCCCAAAGTTTGTATCTGTCTCTGCCACTTACTACCTGTGTGACCTTGAGCAAATTACTCAACCATTCAATGCCTCAGTTTTCTCATGTGTTAAATGTGGTAACAGTTCCTATCTGATAAGGTTATTTTAAGAATTAAGTGAGTTTATACTTGTAAAGTGCTTAGAATTGTGCCTGAAATATCGTAATCAGTATATCTAAGTGCTTACTAAACAAAATAAGAACCTTTATGACAACAAAACCTATATGGTACCTAGAACTAACATGAGCTCATACCAAGAAAAGAACGTAAGTCTCAAGTAAATAGGAAAATTTGGGGATGAAAAAATATCAATGTTGAAGAAATGTTAATTCTCCCAAATTTAATCTATAAATTTAATGCAACTTCAACCAAGCTCTTGACATGGTTTTTCAGAGACTTTACAAGATGATCAATAAATTTACAAGGAAGAATAAAGTGACCAGACCACCAGAAAGTTTTTTTAATTGAGGAACTTTTTTTTCCAGATATTTTCATATACTATGCTAATTGTTACAGAGATACTGTAATTAAAACTCTGTATGTTATTAAAACAGGAAGAGGGGCAAAAAGACCACAGGGACAAAAAACATCTTAGAAAAAGACCCATGTATAATATTATAAATTCATGAGGAAAGACTGGGATACTTGATTAGCTATGTAGAAAAAGATGAAATTATATTTTAAACTATACAGAAAAACAAATCCCACAGTGATTAAATATGTAGGTGTAAAAAATAAAACTTTAAAAAACAAAAATACATACACATATGACAATATCTTTGTGATAAAGGAAAAACTTCATCAACAACAAATACAACAGTATCAGCAAATACTTATGGAGCTTTATGTATAGTCACTCTTCCAAGTGCTTCACACTAAATAACTTACTAAAACAAGGTACAAAAGGCACAAACCACAAAGGAAAAAGATGAACAAATGTAACCACATTAAAATGAAAATTTTCTGTATGACAAAAGACATCATAAACAAAATGAAAAGTTAAGTCACAGTTAGGGAGATATCATTTGCTAAGAAAATACCTAACGAAGAATTAATATTCAGAATATTTATATATATACAGAGAGAATGAGACCTTTTTTTTTTTTTTTTAAGAGATGTGGCCTAGTTCTATCAACCAAGATGGAGTGTACTGGCGTGAACATGGCTCACTGCAGCCTCAGCCTCCTGGGCTCAAGCAATCTTCCCACCTCAGCTTGTCAAGCAGGAGGGACTATATGCACGCATCACCATGCCCAGCTAATTTTTGTGTTTTTTTGTAAAGACAGGGTTTCGCCACACTGCCCAGGCTAGTCTCAAGTTTCTGAGCTCACCATCTGCCGCCTTCACTTCCCCAAGTGCTAAGATCACAGGTGTGGGGCATGGTATCCAGCCCAGAATATTTTTTAAAAATCTGCTTAAATAAATATTAAAAATACATATGGGCCAGGTGGCAGTTGTTCATGTTTATAATCTCAGTACTTTGGAATGCTGAGGCAGGAGGATCACTTGAGGCCAGGAATTTGAGACCAGCCTGGGCAACATAACAAGATCTCATCTCTACAAAAAAAAAAAAATTTTTTTTTTTTTGGGACGGAGTCTTGCTCTGTCACCAGGCTGGAGTGCAGTGGTGCGATCTCAGCTCACTGAAACCTCTGCCTCCCGAGTTCAAGCAATTCTCCTGCCTCAGCCTCCCAAGTAGTTGGGACTACAGGAGCGCGCCACCATGCCCAGTAGATTTTTATATTTTTAGCAGAGATGGGGTTTTACCTTGTTGGCTAGGATAGTCTCAATCTCTTAACCTTGTGATCTGCCCACCTTGGCCTCCTGAAGTGCTGGGATTATAGGCGTGAGCCACTGTGCCAGGCCTCTACAAAAAAATTTTATTTATTTATTTATTTATTTTATTTTATTTTATTTTATTTTTTGAGATGGAGTCTCACCCTGTCGCCCAGGCTGGAGTGCAGTGGCATGATCTTGGCTCAATGTAACCTCCACCTCCCAGATTCAAGCAATTCTCCTGACCCAGCCTCCTGAGTAGCTGGGATTACAGGCACGCACCACCATGCCTGGCTAATTTTTGTATTCTTAGCAGAAATGGGGTTTCACCATGTTGGTCAAGCTTGCCTCGAACTCCTGACCTCAAGATCCGCCCACCTCGGCCTCCCAAAGTGCTGCGATTACAGACGTGAGCCACCATGCCTGGCCAAAAAATTTTAAAAATAAAAACATTAAACAGGCATGTGGCAGGAGCCTATAATCCCAGCTACTTGGGAGATGGAGGCAGGAGGATTGCTTAAGCCTGGGAAGCTGAGGATGTAGTGAGCCATGATCATGCCACTGCACTCCACCTTGGGTGACATAGCAGGTCACTGTCTCCAAAAAATAAAAAGACACGTGACTCAATTTTAAGTAGAAAAGATAAAAATAGAAAATTTACTGACAAGAAAAGTAAATGGCCAATAAACATATGAAACTCTTCACACTCAGTATTAATCAAGAAAATGCAATTAAAACAAGATACTGGCTAGGCGCAGTGGCTCATGCCTGTAATCCCAGCACTTTGGGAGGCTGAGGCAAATGGATCACAAGGTCAGGAGTTCGAGACCAGCCTGGCCAACATGGTGAAACCCCGTCTCTGCTAAAAATAGAAAAATTAGTTGCGCATGGTGGCAGGTACCTGTAATCCCAGCTATTCGGGAGGCTGAGGCAGGAGAATCGCTTGAACCCAGGAAGTAGAGGTTGTGGTGAGCCGAGATTGCGCCATTGCAGCACTCCAGCCTGGGCAACAAGAGTGAAACTCCATCTCAAAACAAAACAAAAACAAAAACAACAACAACAAAAAAAAAAAAAACAAGGTACCATTGTATACCCAACATACAGGTTTAAAAAAAAGAAAGAAAAAGAAAAAGAGACACTAAATGATGACAAAGATAAAAGATGTAAGAACATTGAAATTCTTACAATATACTGCTAATGTGCACTTAATTAGATCAACTTATGATATAGCAGTTCCACTTTTAGGAACATACCCTAAAGAAGCTCTCGGCCAGGCATGGTGGCTCATGCCTGTAATCTCAGTACTTTGGAAGGTCAAGGCGGGTGGATCCACCTGAGGTCAGGAGTTTGGGATCAGCCTGGCCAACGTGGCAAAACCCCATCTCTACTAAAAATACAAAAATTAGCTGGGCGTGAAGGTGCATGCCTGTAATCCCAGACACTCAGGAGGCTAAGGCAGGAGAATCGCTTGAACCTGGGACGCGGAGGCTGCAATGAGCTGAGATCATGCCACTGCACTCCAGTCTGGATGACGGAGCAAGACTCTGTCTCAAAAATAAATAAAAATAAGGCCGGGTGCAGTGGCTCATGCCTGTAATCCCAGCACTTTGGGAGGCCGAGGCAGGTGAATTACGAGGTCCAGAGTTCGAGACCAGCCTGGCCAACATGGTGAAACTCTGTCTCTACTAAAAATACAAAAATTAGCCAGACATAGTGGTGGGCGCCCGTAATACCAGCTACTTGGGAGGCTGAGGCAGGAGAATCGCTTGAACCCAGGAGGCAGAGGTTGCAGTGAGCTGAGATCATGCCACTGCACTCCAGCCTGGGCAACAGAGCAAGACTCCATCTCCAAAAATAAATAAAAATAAATAAACAAACAAACAAATAAGAAGCTCTCCACATATTCACAAACAGACTTCCATAAGGATGCCCACTATAGCAATGTTTTCAATAAAAAATTAGTACAAAACTTTACTTGAACATAAAGGAACAAATTAACTATACCTTATTCCTATAATGAAATACTATCCAGCACGTATGATGAGTAAACTAGAACTATATTTTTTGAAATGGATATATTTCAAAAATATCATACTTAGTAAAAAAGGCAATTAGAAAGTATAACGCAAGATATTTAAGGTTGGGCACAGTGGTTCATGCCTATAATCCCAGCATTTTGAGAGGTTGAGTCCAGCAGAACACCTGAGGTCAGGAGTTCAAGACCAGCCTGACAAACATGATGAAACTACCTCTACTAAAAATACAAAAATTAGCTGGATGTGGTGGTGCACACCTGTAATCCCAGCTACTTGGGAGACTGAGGCATGAGAAACACTTGAACCTGGGAGGTGGAAGTTGCAGTGAGCAGAGATCGCGTCACTGCACTCCAACCTGGGTGACAGAGTAAGAGTCTGTCCCTTAAAAAAAAAAAAACAGATATTTAAAACTTAAGAACAAAAACTAATACTATATATTCCCTGCAGAGACTTACATGTATAGTATAAAACAAACCAAGTTTCACATATCTCTGAAACTAGAAAGGGAAAAGGGATGGGGGTATAGTGGTTTTAGCTGTTTCTTTTTTTATTTACTTTATGCTCTAGAATCTGACACTGTATGTTTAATATTTTATTTTAAATGAGTCTAAAGCAACTGTGGCAAAAGATAACATTTGTTTTGTTTTTCCCAAAAGCCCATTCTGTAACTTAATTAACATTTGTTAGATATGAGTGGAGGGCAAATTGGTGAGCATGATACTATTTTCTGCATGTTTGAAAATTTTTATAATTGAAAATTTTGGTTTTATATAGTAATGATAATTTATACACAAGTTTTCAAAATGATATATAAATCTGCAGAGCTAAATATATTAAATGATAGAATTCTAAGTTCCTATGACTTCTAAAATCAAGGCAAATGTGAGGAAAATAGAAAAGTCTAAAAAAAGGGCAAATTTTAATTACTCAATACAACATGTTACCTGCTTCTCCTGAAGGTGTTTCCTCAGTAACTAGGGGTAAGCCAGATGCAAAGAAGTCCATGATTGTTGCATAAATATCTGGTTTCAGTAAATTCCAGTCTAAATCTTCATTTTCCTATAAACATTTAAAGGAAAATGCTGTATTTGCAGGCAAGGGCAGAGACCCATACAGAACGCTACCTTATACCTCTTTTTTTTTTTTTTTTTTGAAGTGGAGTCTCACTCTGTTGCTCAGACTGGATGGAGTGCAGTGGCATGATCTTGGCTCACTGCAACCTCTGCCTCCTGCGTTCAAGCAATTCTCCTGCCTCAGCCTCCCAAGTAGCTGGGACTACAGGTGTGTGCCACCACAGCTGGCTAATTTTTTGTAGTTTTAGTAGAGATGAGGTTTCACCATGTTAGCCAGGATGGTCTCGATCTCCTGACCTTGTGATCCGCCTACCCCGGTCTCCCAAAGTGCTGGGATTACAGACGTGAGCCACTGCGCCCAGCCCCCTTATACCTCTTAAGAATCTTGTCCTGGCCAGGTATCATAGTTCATGTCTGATCCCAACATTTTGGGAAGCTGAGGCAAGAGGACAGCTTGAATTCAGGAGTTCAAGACTAGCCTGGGCAACACAGTGAGACTTCATCTCTTTTCATATTTTTAAAAATAATAAATAAATGGAAAGGAAGAAAGAAAAAAGAGAGAAAAGAAGCAGAAAAAAGGAAAGGAGAAGAAAGGCAAGTAGGCGGGCGAAGGGAAGGGGAAGGGAAAAGGGAAAGGGAAAAGAAAAGAGATAAAAATAAGAAAAGAAAAGAGGAAAGGAAAGGAAAAGAAAAATATCTTTTCCTATATACACACTATACCTATGCAATGGCAACCACTTCTGGAGAATGTATATTAGCTCCACATCTTAAAGGGTCCTGTTTAAATGAATTTCAGAAGATAAAATCTTAAAGATTCCCCCATTCATTAACTAATTCATTCACTTATCAAACTTCCATTGTTTTAATTTGATTTAAATGATTAAAAGACATTTTTCGTGATGTGAAGACAAAATATTAAATGGACTTTGTCTTTAAAAAGGATGATAAAGAGATACCCATTCTCCTAAAAAAATAGGATGTAATTGCTTGACCAAGTATATGTAACAGTCTACAACTATTCAAAAAATTTACTTACATATATTACTTAAACGGTATGAAAGAAATTCAGCTGGGCGTGGTGGCTCACGCCTGTAATCCCAGCACTTTGGGAGGCTGAGGCAGGTGGATCGCCCGAGGTCAGGAGTTTGAGACCAGCCTGGCCAATATGGCGAAATCCCGTCTCTACTAATAATACAAAAATTAGCCAGGCGTGGTGGCAGAGGCCTGTAATCCCAGCTACTCGGGAGGTTGAGGAAGGAGAATCGCTTGAACCTGGGAGCCGGAGGTTGCAGTGAGCCGAGATCGCGCCACTGCCCTCCAGCCTGGGCGACAGAGTGAGACTCCGTCTCAAAAGAAAAAAGAAACAATATAGAGATAGTACATAAAAGGTGACATAAATGGGGACTGCTAAGGTTATAAAAGTAAAACTAGTGAAATATCTTAGTGATTGGGAATGGAAACTAGTTCTAGGTAATAAATCATTTGGAAAATAAATCAGAGTGTTACCTCAGATCTTCAATAAATAGCAGACTCTACTAAATAGGAAAATATTGGTAATAAAAATTTAAAAAATCCTAAAGTTGTCTGAATGAGAAAAAAAGGCAGCATATAAGCTGCAAATATACATATATATTTAGGAAAAAAAACACAAATGATGCATAAAGAAATCTAATTATCAACTGGAAATCAGAAGTAGAAACAGGTGATTGCTGAAGACATTCAGTAAAATGTGATAGTCCATGATGAGAAAGGTTACTGAAAGAAAACAAAACAAATCCAGTATTCCGTCTATTAAATACCAACGTGGGCAGAGGTGGTGGCTCACATGGTGGCTCACACCTTTAATCCCAACATTTTGGGAGGCTGAGACAGGAGGATTGTATGTGCCCAGGAGTTCGAGATCAGCCTGGGCAATATAGAAGGACACTGTTTCTACAATTAAAAAAAAAAAAAAAGAAAAAAAAAATTAGCTGGGCATGGTGGCATGCACCTATAGTCCCAGCTACTCGGGAAGCTGAGCTGGGAGGATTGCTTGAAGCTGGGAGTTAGTGGTTGCAGTGACCCATGATCACACCACTATATTCCAGCCTGGAAAACAAAGCAAGATCCCATCTATATGGATGTGTAGATAGATAGATACACACACACATACACATATAAGTATCAACATATACCCTAACTTGAGATATTATCTATTGGTTACGTCATTTCACTTAAGAAAAAATTGCAGAGCTAGGGCAATTTCAAATAGGGTAACTAAATAATGAAAGTAAGAGAGCTAAAAGATGACTTACTAAATCTAATCAAGAAAAATAGGAAAAGTAAAAAAAAAACAAAAACAAAAACAAAAAAAACCCCTTTAAGATATAATCACATTTTTACCTATAAAAAATTTTATATAGCATAGGCTATATGTAAAAGAACTAAATAACTTTTAAAACTAAATATATAATTTCCCACTTATGCCGGGCGCAGTGGGTCAAGTCTGTAATCCCAGCACTTCGGGAGGCCAAGACGGGCGGATCACAAGGTCAGGAGATCGAGACCATCCCGGCTAACATGGTGAAACCCCGTCTCTACTAAAAAATACAAAAAAACTAGCTGAGCGAGGTGGCAGGCGCCTGTAGTCCCAGATACTTGGGAGGCTGAGGCAGGAGAATGGCGTAAACCCGGGAGGCGGAGCTTGCAGTGAGCTGAGATCCGGCCACTGCACTCCAGCCTGGGCGACAGAGCGAGACTCCGTCTCAAAAAATAAAAAAATAATAAAAAATAATTTCCCACTTATAAAATAACTAGTTGTAAGAATTAGATAACATATATAAAGCACTAGTGCCATATCTGACATTGAATATATTAAATAAATGCTTATCCTTTCTTCCCCTTAAAAAATATGGAAGAAAGAAAACTGAAGAATGGGGGACTGGACATGGTGGTATGCACGTATAGTCCCAGCTACCAGGGAGGCTGAGGTGAGAGGATTGCTTAAGCTCAAGAGACTGAGGCTGCAGTTTGCCTAGATCATGCCACTGCACTCTGACCTGGGTGATGGAGTGAGACTTTGTCTCTAAATAAATAAATAGCTACAAGAGAATACTGGACTAGATGACTAGGTTTAACATGTCACTAACCCAGTACGTCCACTTTTTTTTTTTTTAATTTCTTTTTTGAAACAGAGTCTCACTCTGTCACTCAGGCTGGAGTGCAATGGCCAGATCTCGGCTCACTGCAAACTCGGCCTCCCGGGTTCACACCATTCTCCTACCTCAGCCTCCTGAGTAGCTGGGGCTACACGCACCCGCCACCACGCCCGGCTAATTTTTTTTGTATTTTTAGTATAGAAGGGGTTTCACTGTGTTAGCCAGAATGGTTTTGATCTCCTGACCTCGTGATCCGCCCGCCTCAGCCTCCCAAAGTGCTGGGATTACAGGTATAAACCACCGCGCCTGGCCCCCAGCATATCCACTTTTAAGGACATAAAGAGCTCAGACAAATCCTTTCAAATTGCTTAAGGGGAGTTTAATAAATACTTGCGATTTTCACACAGTATCAGGCAAGTGATTTAAGTTAAGTGGATATATGTCAATCAACAGATTTAAAAGGATACATAGTTCAAATTTAAATAGTTCATGTCCCATTAATCTAGTAGACATAAAAAATGGAACAGGCCTTTCTAGTAGATGCCGCCTTGACTGTTGAAAGACACAGCATATTTTGGCTGGGCGTGGTGGCTCACGCCTGTAATCCCAGCACTTTGGAGGCTGAGGCGGGTGATCACCTGAGGTGAGGAGTTCTAGACCAGCCTGGCCAACACGGTGAAACCCTGTCTCTACCAAAAATACAAAAATTAGCAGGGCATGGTGGCAGGTGCCTGCAATCCCAGCTACTGGGGGTGGCGGGGGGCCAAGGCAGGAGAATCACTTGAATCCGGGAGGCAGAGGTGGCAGTGAGCCAAGATAGCACCATCGCACTGTAGCCTAGGGGACAAGAGCGAGACTTCGTCTCAAAAAAAAAGAAAGAAAAAGAAAAACATAGCATATTTCGCTTGATTTTTCTGACATTTAGAGGGCTAGAGAGTAAGACCCTGTCTCAAAAAAAATAAAAATTAAAATTAAAGAACAGAAAAATGGAAATGTTGGAGGCATTGGACTCAGAAAAAAATGAAAAGTATTTCGAGTCTTATTTTATATAATCCTATGTTTACCTTTGTGACAGTGATGAAATCTGGTCCAAAGAAGACACTTTTTACTCCTTCAATCCTAAATAACTGCCTGCAAAAAAAGAAAAAATAAGAGATTGATTATGCTTGATTATGGAAAAGTTTAAACATACACAAAAGTAGAGAAAAGCAAAAAACTCTCCACATATCCCTTGCAGCTTTAACAATTATCAACTCATGGCCAATTTTGTTTTATATTCCTACTCTACGATTTAGCAATCCCACACTATTTATCCAAAAGAAATAAAAACACATGCTCCACAAAGACTTGTACATAAATCTTTATAGCAGCTTAAAATAGCCACACATACAGAAAAATATGGAAATGTCCATCACCTGGTGAATGAATAGACCGCTATATCTATACTATCAATCATTCATTCAACAAATATTTGACACCTACTAAGTGCCAGGCACTGTACAAGCACTAAACAGACTATTTTCTTTTTTTTTTTTTTCCTCTTTTGAGATGGAGTCACCCTCTGTCACCCAGGCTGGAATGCAGTGGTTAAGACTGTGGCTCACTGCAACCTCTGCCTCTCGGGTTCAAGTGATTTTCCTACTCAGTCTCCCAAGTAGCTGGGATTACAGGCTCCTGCCACCACACCGGGCTAATTTTTGTATTTTTAGTAGAGACAGAGTTTCACCATATTGGCCAGGCTAGTCTTGAACTCCTGACCCCAGGTGATCTACCCGCCTCGGCCTCCCAAAGTGCTGGGATTACAGGCATGAGCCAGCACACCCAGCCTAAACAGACTATTTTCAAAAGACTATCTTGAAAAGAGATTTTGCCAACTGAACATCTGACAGAAATAATCTCTAACTAATCTATAACTGAATTAATTGGGGCTTTTTTACTTTTACATTTTTAATACAAAATATGAACTCATCCTTGATGTAAATGTTTCAGACAATAAAATTTAAATGCCCCTTGACCACCCTTACCAAATTCTGTTATCAGTTTCGTGTGTATTCTTCCAGATCTTTTTGTCAGTGCATTTGTTGTTCTGTGGTTTTTGCTTTCATATACATAATATCATATTGGACTCACTGTTCTGCAAGTTGCTTTTTTCACTTGTATGTCTCATATGTCTTTCTACGACAGTAAATACATCCCTGCACATATCTTGGGCACATGTGCAAGTAACTTCTACGGTAGGGTTTTTAAAACCCAGTAGTGAGTTGTGGAATCATGTATGTAGTCATATGGTTTTATTTAATAAAATAAAACAGAACAACAGAAAGAGATGAAGAAAGGAAATTTAAGAATCTATTATCTATTGTAAGGGTGAAAAAAGAGTGAAAACTATCCCATCAAACACTTGTATCTCACACATACACACACATAATGTAAAACACTTTTTACTGTGACTTATATCAAAAAAGTACTAAAAACAGCCTGTAATTCTAGTACTTTGGAAGGACAGATCACTTGAGCTCAGGAGTCTGAGACCAGCCTGGGCAACATGATGAGACCTAGTCTCTACAAAAAATACTAAATTTAGCCAGGTAAGGTGGCATGTACCTATAGTCCCAATTACTTAAGAGGCTAAGGCAGGAGAATAGCTTGAACCCAGGAGGTGGAGGTTGCAGTGAGCCAAGATCATGCCATCACACTCCAGCCTGGGCGACAAAAGTGAAACCTTATCTCAGTAAATAAATAAATAAAAAGTAAAAAATAAAATATGAAAAACAAACACTCTAAGGTATATTCTTTTTTTTTTTTTTTGAGACAGAGTCTCGCTCTGTCACCCAAGCTAGAGTGCAGTGGCCGGATCTCAGCTCACTGCAAGCTCCGCCTCCCAGGTTCGCGCCATTCTCCTGCCTCAGCCTCCCGAGTAGCTGGGACTACAGGCGCCCGCCACCTCGCCCGGCTAGTTTTTTGTACTTTTATTTTAGTAGAGACGGGGTTTCACCGTGTTAGCCAAGATGGTCTCGATCTCCTGACCTCGTGATCCACCCGTCTCGGCCTCCCAAAGTGCTGGGATTACAGGCTTGAGCCACCGCGCCCGGCCTCTCTAAGGTATATTCTGAGAAGTGATATGTTTAAGTAAAAAAAAAAAAAAAGTACTTGTTAATTATAAATTTTAAAAACAATTCCAGAGCTTAGCAAATCCCTAGGTTCCTTAAATGAGACATATAAAATGGCTGTATGTATAGAAATAGTTACCTAAGCTCTGTTTTCCGAGTATCCCTGGCAATCAGATTGAGGCTTCGGTTCCCAAAAATTTCAACTGATGCTGACTGACTCTAATATTCTTTATTATTAACTTCTCTAACTATCAGTTAAAAAGAGGTTCATCCCAACAATTTTATCATTTGTGCTTTTTTTTTTTTTTTTTTTTTGAGACAGAGTCTCACTCCGTGGCCCAGGCTGGAGTACAGCGGCACAATCTCAGCTCACTGCAAGCTCCGCCTCCCGGGTTCACGCCATTCTCCTGCCTCAGTCTCCTGAGTAGCTGGGACTACAGACGCCTGCCACCACACCCGACTAATTTTTGATATTTTTAGTAGAGATGGAGTTTCACTGTGTTAGCCAGGATAGTCTCGATCTCCTGACCTCGTGATCCGCCCACCTCGGTCTCCCAAAGTGTTGGGATTACAGGCATGAGCCCCCGCGCCCGGCCCTGTGCTTTATCATCTCTAACATACAGTAGTCCCCCCTTATCCCCAGGGGATCCATTCCAATGCCCCCAGTGGATTCCTGAAACTACACATAGTATTGAACCCTGCAAGTACTATGTTTTTTTCCTATACATATATATCTATGATAAAGTTTAATTTATAAATTAGGCACAGTAAGAGATTAACCACTGATAATAAAATAGAACAATTATAACAATATGCCAGCAATATGCCAGTATCACTACTTTAAGAGATGGCTACTAAGTGACCAATGATGTGGCAAGGGCGGGGGGGGGGGGGGGCAACAGAGGGGGGGGCACAGGCAGACAGATAGTGTATATGACATGGATACACTGGAAAAGGGACAATTTATGCCCTAGGGAGGACAGAACAAGATTTCACCATGCTACTCAGAAAAGCAGCACAATTTAAAACTGATGAATTGTTTATTTCTGGAATTTTCCATTTAATACTTTTAGACTACGGCTGATCTTGGGTAACTGAAACCGGGGAAAGTGAAACCACAGATAAGGGGGGGCTTATGGTTTAAACATGCCTTTATCTGGTGAATTTTAAAACTGTCCCTACTGACTAGTTTTCATTTATAGTTCTGAATAGAGTATTTTAGAAATTACTTCATCTAGAAAGAACTACAAATTCAACCACCCTTATGAATAAAATAAGCAAGTTCTCATTATTCTTAAAAATCAGATTTTTAAGAGCTGAAGTGGAAATTTACTATATTTATCAATTTGATGAATATTTTTTCTTAAGTAAAAACATAAGTTTTTATTTATTCATGCTATAGGTCTCTCAAATATATCGCTCTTCAGGAGAAAATTTTTTTAATATCAACTCTCATTTTTCTTTTCTGAGACAGGGTCTCACTCTCATGCCTAGGCTGGAATGTAGTGGCACAATCATGGCATCACAGCTCATAGTTTCCTTAACCTCCTGGGTTTAAGCGATCCTCCCACCTCGGTCTCCCTAGTAGCTAGGACTACAGACACGTATCACCACACTTGGCTAATTTTTGTACTTTTTGTAGACAAGGTTTCACCATGTTGCCCAGGCTGGTCTCAAACTCCTGAGCTCAAGTGATCCCCACCTCCTCAGCCTCCTCAACATTTTTGGGTTTTTTTTGAGACAGGGTCTCACTCTGTTGCCCAGGCTGGAGTACAGTGGCACCATTATGGCTCACTGCAGCCTCAACCTCCCAGGCTCAAACAATCCTCCCATCTCAGCCTCCTGCGTAGCTAAGACAAGAGGTACACACCATCACACCCAGCTAAATTTGTGTGTGTGTGTCTGTGTGTGGTAGAGATGGGATCTCTGTGTGTGTGAGTGTGTGTGTGTGTGTATGTGTGTGTGGTAGAGATGGAGTCTTTCTATGTTGCCCCGGCTGGTCTCCAACTCCCGGACTCAAGCAATCCTCCCACTTCAGCCTCCCAAAGTGTTTGGATTACAGGGGTGAGCCACTGCAACATGCCTTATTATTTTTTAATCTCTCATCTGAAAAGAAATTATTCTCTACACTTAAAAAAGAATGCGGTGCACACAGAAATGCAATAGTTAAATAAAGTTGTCTTAACCCCAAAGTCAGTTATTTGTGTTTCTTGGTAAAAGCAAATGAAAACAGTAATATACCTAGCCAGAGGGGAGCGAAATGCTGCAGCTGGGGTGGGAAAATCCATGGTCCTTGTCTCAAGAACTGGTTTTCCTGGTATAAACTTTAAGCTGTTGGGATTTGGAGTATCCTGTGTTTGAATAAACATGTATCTCACTAAAAAAAAGGAAAAAGAAAATGTTATTCTAGAAAAAAACAGTTAACAAGTTTATAGACTAGGACGTGCTCATTTGCACAGAACCAGAAGAAATAAGAAAAACTGGGGAAAAACCCAAGATTTTATTGCCCTGACAAAGCATTTATAAAGATAAGAAGGAAATATATTAATATATAGCCGAGCACAGTGGCTCACACCTGTAATCCCAGCACATTGGGAGGCCGAGGCGGGTGGATCACGAGGTCAGGAGTTCAAGAAATTCCTAGACTCAAACGATCCTCCCACCTCAGCCTTCCAAAGTGTTGGGATTACAGCGTGAGCGCTGTGCCCAGCCAATACTCTGATTATTTAAATAGTTATGTAATGAAACAGATTCCAGAAATAGTCTACACTTAAGTCTTATATATATTCATAATTCAGGAGTCCTATACATATTCTGTTTGGTGACTTTGTACCAATGGCTATCATAACCATAGACCACTTACTGCTGACATTAATACAGTAAAATGCTACATTCTCTTCTTTCCAAAGTGCCACCATTATTTTAAAGACAATAAAGTTAGCAATTTATAATAGTAATAATAAATATTTATTGTGTGCTTATTATATGCCAAATACAGAGTCAAAGGCGGTTTTGTTTGTTTTTTTCTTTTTTTGAGGTGGAGTCTCACTCTGTCGCCCAGGCTGGAGTGCATGATCTCGGCTCACTGCAAGCTCCACCTCCCAGGTTCACGCCATTCTCCTGCCTCAGCCTCCCGAGTAGCTGGAACTACAGGCGCCCACCACTACGCCTGGCTAATTTTTTTTGTATTTTTAGTAGAGATGGGGTTTCACCATGTTAGCCAGGATGGCCTCGGGCTCCTGACCTTGTGATCCACCCGCCTCGGCCTCCCAAAGTGCTGGGATTACAGAGGTGAGCCACCGTGCCCGGCCAAAGGCTTTTTAAAAAAATTTTTTTGTGGAGGTGGAGTCTCCCAATGTTGCTCAGGCTGGTCTCAAACTCCTGGCCTCAAGTGATTCTCCCACCTTGGTCTCCCAAAATAAAGTGCTGACATTACAGGTATAAGCCATCATGTCCAGCTCTGGGGCCAAGTGCTTTATTTATTTATTTTTAATTAATTTTTTTTTTTTTTTGAGACAGAGTTTTGCTCTTTTGCCCAGGCTGGAATGGAGTGGCACAATCGTGGCTCACTGCAACCCCCAACCCCCAAGGTTCAGCTGATTCTCCTGCCTCAGCCTCCTGAGTAGCTGGGATTACAGGCATAAACCACCATGCCCGGCTAATTTGTTAATTTTTGTATTTTTTAGCAGAGACAGGGTTTCACCATGTTGGCCCAGCTGGTCTCGAACTCCTGACCTCAGGTGATCCACCCGCCTCAGCCTCCCAAAGTGCTGAGATCACAGGCGTAAGCTACTGTGCCCGGCCTAATTTTTTTTTTTTTTTTTTTTTTTGAGATGGAGTCTCGCTCTGTCACCCAGGCTGGAGTGCAGTGGCCGGATCTCAGCTCACTGCAAGCTCCGCCTCCCGGGTTTATGCCATTCTCCTGCCTCAGCCTCCTGAGTAGCTGGACTACAGGCGCCCACCACCGTGCCCGGCTAATTTTTTTGTATTTTTAGTAGAGATGGGGTTTCACCGTGATCTCGATCTCCTGACCTTGTGATCCGCCCGCCTCGGCCTCCCAAAGTGCTGGGATTACAGGCGTGAGCCACCGCGCCCGGCAATTTTTTTTTTTTAAACTGGGTTTCACCATGTTGGCCAGGCTAGTCTCAAACTCCTCACCTCGAGTGATCCACCTACCTCAGCCTCCCAAAGTGTTGGGATTACAGGCGTGAGCCACCGTGCCTGGCCCAAGTGCTTTAAATGCATTTATGCCTTTAACAACCCTGTAAAGAAGGAACTCTTATTCCCATTTTACAAATGAAGACCCGGAGGCATAGTAAGTAACATAACAAAACACAACATAAGCAAGAATCTATGCAAATTACTTCCTGGGATATTTAAAATATATCTTTTTTGTTTAGAGACAAGGTCTCACATTGTACCCAAGCGAGAGTGCAGTGGCACAATCTTGGCTCACTACAACCTCTGCCTTCCGGATTCAAGCAATTCTCATGCCTCAGCTTCCCAAGTAGCTGGAACTATAGGTGTGCACCACCACAGCCAGCCAGTTTTTGTTAATTTTTTGTAGAGGTGGGATTTCACCATGTTGGCCAGGCTGGTCTCGAACTCCTGGCCTCAAGTGATTCACCCACCTCGGCCTCCCAAAGTGCTAGGAATAAAGGCATGAGCCACTGTGCCTGGCCTAAAAGATATCTTTACAGACTCTTCTTTTTTCGAGATGGAGTCTCACTTTGTCACCCAGGCTGGAGTGCAGTGGCGTGATCTCAGCTCACTGCAACCTCTGCCTCCCGGGTTCAAGCAATTCTCCTGCCTCAGCCTCCTGAGTAGCTGAGATTACCAGCATGTACCACCATGCCTGGCTAAGTTTTGTATTTTTAATAGAGACCAGGTTTCACCATGTTGGCCAGGCTAATCTCAAACTCCTGACCTCAGGTGATCCACCCGCCTTGGCCTCCCAAAATGCTGGGATTACAGGCATGAGCCACTGTGCCCGCCGACTCTTTTCTTATAATATCTTTTTTCTAGGACCATGATTAGATTGAGAATTGATTCACTAAAGCAATAAAGAGATAACACAATCTTTAATTTCCTATCTTGCTATTATGACAACAGCTTGCAGGACGAAAGGACAGTATTGGCGTTTTAACAGTTTTAAAACTATTAAACAGACCTGATTATTCCTTATGAAAATGAACCTTCTGGCAGGGGGCAGTGGCTCATGCCTGGAATCCCAGCACTTTGGGAGACCAAGGCGGCTGGATCACGAGGTCAGGAGTTCGAGACCAGCCTGGCCAACATGGTGAAACCCCCATCTCTACTAAAAATACAAAATTAACCGGGTGTGGTGGCGAGCACCTGTAATCCCAGCTACTCAGGAGGCTGAGGCAGGAGAATCACTTGAACCTGGGAGGCAGAGGTTGCAGTTAACTGGGATCGCACCACTGCACTCCAGCCTGGGCAAAAAGAGCGAAACTCCATCTCAAAAAAAAAAAAAAAAAAAAAAAAGGGTGCGCATGGTGGCTCACGCCTGTAATCTCAGCACTCTGGGAAGTCAAGGCAGGTGGATCACAAGGTCAGGAGTTTAAAACCAGCCTGGCCAACATGGTGAAAACCCGTCTCTACTATAAATACAAACGTTAGCCAGGCATGGGAGTGTGTGCCTGTAGTCCCAGCTACTTGGGAGGCTGAGGCAGGAGAATCACTTGAACCTGGGAGGTGGAGGTTGCAGTGAACTGAGATTGCGCCATTATACTCCAGCCTGGGTAACAGAGTGAGACTCCGTCTCAGAAAAAAAAAAAAAAAAGAAAATGAACCTTCTGAGTAAAAATAAATCCTCCGTCTTACAGCAGTATATTTAAATAGATTGACAATCGTATATAACAATTAAAATTTATTCAGTGCCTGGGCGCGGTGGCTCATGCCTGTAATCCCAGCACTTTGGGAGGCCAAGACAGGCAGATCACCTGAGGTCAGGAGTTCGAGAACAGCCTGGTCAACATGGTAAAACCCTGTCTCTACTAAAAATACAAAAATTAGCCAGGCGTGGTGATGTGCGCCTGTAATCCCAGCTACCCAGAAGGCTGAGGCAGGAACCCGGGAGGGGGAAGTTGCAATGAGCCATGATCCAGTCACTACACACTCCAGCCTGTGAGACATAGTGAGACTCTGTCTTAAAAAAAAGAAAAAATTATTCAGTGCCTATCATGTGCTGGGCAGGGTGCTAAGCACTTTACATGTATTATATCATTTAATCCTTACATCCTTTCAATGAGGTACTGTTTTTATCTTGTTTTATAATAAGGAGACTAAAGGTCACTCAGCTACTAAGTAACAGAGCCAGGATACAAAGCTGGACAATTTTGTAGGTGCTGACTTTCTTAGCCACCGTACATATCGCTAATCCTTATCTAACACTGCCAAGCATAATAGGAAAATACATTTAAGGTCAGTCTTCCTGTTCTAATTTTCATATCACCTATTTTAGGAGAGAGAATAAAATACCAAAAAGCAACAGTTTTATTTTAAATTTGAAAGAGTTTAAATTTGGCAAAACATATGGTTGGTACAAAAATGCTTTTCTTAGCCATTAGGGAAAAGGTTCTAATTTGACAACTGAGAGTCATTTTTGCACTTTGCCATGCAGTTCCAGCTAGCTGAAGTAAAACCATTTTGTGGATAAAGAAAAAAATTAAAGGTGAACTCCCATACATTTTGCTTAAGTCATTGTCCTAATCAGACAACCAGACAATTCCTAAAAAATGAAAAAATAACTGCAATGTCCAAGTACTTCTTTAAAATATGTATATTTCTAGTAAGACATTCTTCTGAAAATCTGTAAGGGAATGATTTTTCAATGACACATTAAAGAAAGGGCTGCCAACACTTTCTGTAAATAATCTTCTAACTCTGGTTCTGAACCAATCATTTCTTGCAGCTTGTATTAATAATTTATTGCTAACCAAAATCTGCACACAGTACTCTACTAATATTTGAAGAATTAAATCTGGCTTTGGCTGGGTGCATCAGCTCACACCTATAATCCCAGCACTCTGGGAGGCCAAGGCAGGAGGATCACTTGAGGGCAGAAGTTCGAGACCAGTCTGGGCAACACAGATCCTGTCTCTACAAAAAACTACAAGTTGTGGTGGCATGTGCCTGTAATCCCAGCTATATGGGAGGCTGAGGCAAGAGGATTGCTTGAGCCCAGGCATTAGAGGATACAGTGAGCCAAGATTAAAAAAAAAAAAAATCTGGCTTTATTCTACGCAGTCAATTTGAGAAAACTATACCTGCAGAAAGCAAAATTTTTAGAAATCCTTGAGGGTAAAAACTACAAATGCAAAAAAAAAAAAAAAGTCACTTAAGAGCATGTACTCTATACTGTCTAAAGTAGAAAGTATGAAGATGAATGACATAATCACAGAACTTTTTACTTTTGACAAAAAAGGCACGCACCACTGTGCCCAGATAATTTTTGTATTTTTTTGTAAAGACAGGGTTTGACCATGTTGCTGAGGCTGATCTCGAACTTCTTGGGCTCAAGGGATCTGCCCACCTCAGCCTCTCAAAGTGTTGCGATTACAGGCATGAGTCACCACGCCAGCCTATTTCTTCCTATTATGCTTGGTACTAATAGGTACCTAAGGAGGTAGACGTAAACTCCTCCAAAATACAGATTAGTGATGCTTAAAGTCAATATCAATGACTAAAATTAATGGGTTTCCTATTTGAAAAGCTATATGACCACATATTTCAGTCCTACAAAGTTTAGAAGTCCAATTAAAGTGGTTTAATCAGGTGAGTTACTCAGTATTTACAATATTTATATCTAAACTATTCTGTGATTCAAGCAGTCAGGCAAGTCTGCAGGAAAGTGTTCCTCTTCTGGCCCCTGGCTACTGAAGGGGTAAGGTCTACCCTGATTTAAGTCATGCCCTTAGCCAGAATCAGCCAGAGTATGGCCACCGGAATGTGTTCAAGCCAGCAATGGAAAGGAGAGGCTGAATTTATATGCTTACAGCTCCGTAACACATACAGGTATACATTTACATACATGCACACATGCAGACACACATACCCTCTCCCCTTAAAACTTCCCTAACTCTACATTATGGTCATCACACTTCAAATTATTTTCAAATCATATCTATTTCCCAAATTAAAGAAAATCAAGTATGTATCTTGTTAACAATCAAGATTATTAACAAAACCATAGTAATTAATTTTGACAAAAAAGTTTTTCTTTTTTTTGAATGTAGTGTTCTAAGGTCTGGATAAAAGCCAGAAATTTACTGATTTTAAGGGTATTCTTATCCAAAAAAAGTAAAGCACTAGCTTGAAATACATACAATTCTTTGAAACACAATCCCCATTTGAAACTTCTTTTTGAGACAGGGTCCCACTCTGTCACCCAGGCTGGAGCACAGTGGTGTGATCATGGCTCACTGCAAGCTTGAACTCCTGGGCTAAAGGGATTCTCCCACCTCAGCCTCCCAAGCAGCTGGGACTACAGGTATGCGCCACCATGCCCAGCTAATTTTTTGTATTTTTTGTAGAGATGGGGTTTCGCTGTATTGCCCAGGCTGGTCTCAAACTCCTGGGCTCAAGCAATCAACCTGCCTCAGTCTCTCAAAGAACTGGGATTACAGGCATGAGCCACCACACCCAGTCAGATTTTAACTTCTACAATATTTTCATTTTGGAAATCATTTGTTGAGCAACTCTTGTGTTGCAGTGGAAGTGTTATACAAGATACTGAGATTTCATAGATCTATTGGACAATGTCCTTGCAAATAAATTTTCTACTTAGAAGCCTATAAGAAAAATATGGCTTTTTTTCCTACATTCTTTCTATAGGCTTCTAAATAGAAAATATACAAATTCTCATCTTTTATGATCCACAAAATCCTAACACAGTTCCATTAGTTTCTGAAACACAATTGCTTTAAAAGAGGTGAAATTTTACCTGGGTTACAAAAGGCTGCAGGTAGTGGGAAAAGTGGTCTTTGTACAAATTGATGCAGAGGCTGTTTCTTAATGGTGTATGGATTCTTCAACATATGACAGAACCTATATTTAAAAGCACATAATGAATGACATTTTAAGAGCTCTAATCTTTTAAAATTGGTTTCTACTTCTCATGTATAGACCTATGTAAAATTTAAACATAACCAGCAATAGAAATAATTAGAGAACTGACTTTTCATTTTCCATCTACATTATTTCCACTTACTTAGGCAAGCAATATCTATAAACAATTCAAAATCAGGTAGAGCTTAAATGGAAATTCCTACCCTTGATAACTGGGTGTGCACAGGATAATATAAAATCCAGGTATAAGAAATAGAATTGGGCCGGGTGCAGCGGCTCACACCTGTAATCCCAGCACTTTGGGAGGCCGAGGCAGGTGAATCACCTGAGGTCGGGAGTTCAAGACCAGCCTGACCAACATGGAGAAACCTCATCTCTACTAAAAATACAAAATTAGCTGGGCATGCTGACACATGCCTGTAATCCCAGCTACTCGGGAGGCTGAGGCAGGAGAGTCACTTGAACCCAGGAGGTGGAGGTTGCCGTGAGCCAAGATCAGCCATTGCACTCCAGCCTGGGCAACAAGAGTGAAACTCTGTCTCAAAAAAAAAAAAAAAAAAAAAAAAAAACGGCCAGGCGCGGTGGCTCACGCCTGTAATCCCAGTACTTTGGAGGCCAAGGCGGGTGGATCACAAGGTCAGGAGATCGAGACCACAGTGAAACGCCGTCTCTACTAAAAATACAAAAAAAATTAGCCGGATGCGGTGGCAGGTGCCTGTAGTCCCAGCTACTCAGGAGGCTGAGGCAGGAGAATGGCATGAACCCGGAAGGCAGAGCTTGCAGTGAGCTAAGATCCGGCCACTGCACTCCAGCCTGGGTGACAGAGCGAGACTCTGTCTCAAAAAAAAAAAAAAAAAAAAAACAAAAACCAAGAAACAGAATTGTATCTACATTAGTAATTTATAACCCATAGTCCCAGACTCTTGGTTAGGCACAAAGGAAGCAAATAACTATAAACTTTTTCCTTTTTAAAAAATATTTAGAATTAGGCAATAGAGTCACATGGTTCAAAATTGATAAGGATAAAAGCATATACAGTGAAAGTCTCCCTCCTTTCCTGTCCCTTACCACGTTTCCCTCTCTCAAGATAACCTGTATTACCTGTTTTGAAAAGTATTTCAATACTTCAAAAAATCTAAAAGAAAGTATACTATTGGACTGGGGGTGGTGGCTCACACCTGTAATGCCAGCACTTTGGGAGGCCAAGGTGGGTGGATCACCTGAGGTCAGGAGTTCGAGACCAGCTTGGCCAACACGGTAAAACCCCGTCTCTACTAAAAATACAAAAACTAGCTGGGAGTGGTGGTGGGCGCCTGTAATCCCAGCTACTTGGGAGGCTGAGGCAGAGGAAACACTTGAACCTGGGAGGTGGAGATTGCAGTGAGCCGAGATTGCACCACTGCACTCCAGCCTGGACCAAAGAGCGAGACTTCATCTCCAAAAAAAAAGTATACTATTGTCCTTTTTGTTTTTGAGATGGAGTCTCGCTGTTGTTGGCCCAGGCTGGAGTGCAATGGCATAATCTCGGCTCACTGCAACCTCCGTCTCCCAGGTTCCAGCAATTCTCCTGCCTCAGCCTCCTGAATAGCTGAGATTACACGTGCCTGCCACCATGCCCAGCTAATTTTTTAATTTTTTAGTAGAGACGGAGTTTCACCACGTTGGCCAGGATGGTCTCGAACTCCTGACCTCAGGTGATCTGCCAGCATCGGCCTCCCAAAGTGCTGAGATTACGGGCATGAGACACCGTGCCTGGGCCCGTCCTTTTTTTTTTTTTTTGAGATTGAGTCTCACTTTGTTGCCCAGGCTGGAGTGCAGTGATGCGATCCCGGCTTACTGCGACCTCCACCGCCTGGGTTCAAGCGATTCTCTTGCCTCAGCCTCCCTAGTAGCTGGGATTACAGGTGTATACCATCACACCCGGCTAATTTTTGTATTTTTAGTAGAGACAGGTTTCATCATCTTGGCCAGGCTGGTCTTGAACTCCTGACCTCATGATCCACCCGCCTCGGCCTCCCAAAGTGCTGGGATTACAGGCGTGAGCCACCATGCCCGGTCTCTAACTTTACTCTTATAGAGAAAACATAATTGGCTATTTTTGATGGCTTTGACAAGCTGAAAACAAAGGAAGAAAAGAAAAGCAAATATTACTGGAAAAGGAAGTAAAAGGAGACTTTAGTAGTGAAAATTCTTAAAATCCTAATGCAATTTACTTTAAAATCCAGTTTACTTGAAAATATCATCGCTCTCCATTACAACTGCCACTTCATAGGAGTCATGGAAAAATTTTAAGCACAAGAGTCATTTATAATTGCCAATGGGTTCAGATACAGCTAATTCATCAATACAGGGGATTCGCAATAGTTTAATTCACACGGAGCCAGCTGAAAGGGAGACTGGAGTTTCAGTACTCAGTCTCTCTGGATCTGAGTCTAGGGGTTTTCAAGGATAGACTGGCAGGCCAGGGAATGGGTGCTGCTGATTGGTTGGGGATGCAATCATAGGGGTGTGGAAAATGGTCCTCCTGAGTGTTCAGTCCGTTTATGGGTGGAGCCACAGAACCAGTCAGAAATGCAAAAACCCGAAAAGGCTAATCTTAGGTTCTGCAAGAGTGATGTTTTCTGCAGGAGTAATTGGGGAAGTTGCAACTCTTATGACCTCCAGAATAATGGCTGGTAATCATTTATATCTACATCTTAGCAGAATTCAGGCTCTTCTCATCCTCCCAACCCAATGGTCTTTCATTAGCCTTACAAAGATGGTTTAATTTTGGGAAAGGGCTATTATCATTTAAACTATAAACTTAATGTCTCCCAAAGTTAGCTTGGCCCAAGCCTGGGAATGGGCAGTCTAGAGGTTAAAGGCAAAATGGTGGTTGCTTAGAACGGTCTTTCACTGTCATAATTTTCTGTTAAAATGTTTTGCAAAGGCAAAAATTGTGACCATACACAAGATCACATTTATCTAATTATTTACTGCTTAATATAGGCAAGAAGCAACAGGGGCTGTCACATTTTTTTCTCTACCAAAACTGAAATTCTTCTTGTGGAAAAGAATGAGTGAGCACCGATTAAGTGTTAATAGAATACAGATTAACTTTTTCCAACCTTCGGGAATCATTATATGCCATTGATAAGCAAAAGACTACTTTACTGGGATACTGTGGGGCTGTAACCCACATAGTTTCTTTTTTTTATTTTTATTTTTATTTTTTTTTGAGACGGAGTCTCGCTCTGTCGCCCAGGCTGGAGTGCAGTGGCCGGATCTCAGCTCACTGCAAGCTCCGCCTCCCGGGTTCACGCCATTCTCCTGCCTCAGCCTCCCGAGTAGCTGGGACTACAGGCGCCCGCCACCACGCCCGGCTAGTTTTTTCTATTTTTTAGTAGAGACGGGGTTTCACCGTGTTAGCCAGGATGGTCTCGATCTCCCGACCTCGTGATCCGCCCGTCTCGGCCTCCCAAAGTGCTGGGATTACAGGCGTGAGCCACCGCGCCCGGCCCCACATAGTTTCTTAGACGCTATTGGAGAGATAAAAGGATTGGCACTGAAGATTCAAGAGAACAATGGAATCAACACTGAATGGGAATCAAATAATCTGTAAGTCCTGACTGCCACTCCCCACACTAGCTCCAAACAGTGTTGATCACAGTAAGAGCTGTCACTCCTTTATTTATTTATTTATTTTGAGATGGAAATAATCTCGCTTTTCTCGCTCTGTCGCCCAGGCTAAAGTGCAGTGGCGTGATCTTGGCTCACTGCAACCTCCACCTCCCTGGTTCAAGCAATTCCCCTGCCTCAGCCTCCCGAGTAACTGGGATTACAGGCACACACCACCACGCCCGGCTTTTTTTTTTTTTTTTTTTGGATTTTTAGTTTCATCATGTTGGCCAGACTGGTCTCGAACTCCTGACCTCAGCCAATCCGCCTGGCTTGGCCTCCCAAAGTGCTGGGATTACAGGCGTGAACCACTGCGCCCGGCACACCACTTTAAATTATATGAATCTATTACAGCACTCATGACTTTGTCATTATTTGTTAACATATTTTTCTTGCTAGACTGCATACTCATTAAGGGGAGAAACTATCTTCATTTCCAGCTGCTAGCACAATGGCCTCACTTCTTCATCTCTACAATGAGATTAATTTCGCAGCTACCTCATAAAGAATCCAGAGAATCCATGCAAAGTGCTCAAACCAGTGCCAGGCCATGCAGTAAGTGCTCAATAAATGGCAGCTGCTACCATTATTTAATTGGTGCCCAATAATTACTAATTGAGTGAAGTTCAAGGTTTGGAGTAAAAATGCCTTTTTCTATAGTTCAGTATCTAAATCTGTGAATACTCTGGAATTTGGAAATACACTAGAAGAATAATATTCTTATCCCTTCAACCCAGGGAAAAAGCAGCAGAATGAATAGAGGAAGCACATTCCGACATACAGGTTTAAAGTCTTGTTTTTAAACCAAGTCTTGTTTTTACATTATTCAAGGAAGACATCTACTCAAACACAGGAGATAACTAACAAAAAATTCTGCCAACTTAAATCTTTTTAGGATATACATTTAAACTTCAAGAGCACCATTAACACTAAAATGTCAAATACTCAAGAGGGCAAACTCTTGTAGGCCATTTTCTCCAGACGTAAAATTAAGGTACACCTACATAAATGTCCTCTTAGCAATGTTCACAGAAGTCTTTGAAACTCAAAGGTACGGCTCAGGGAAGGGGGAAAAACAAGGGAACAGAGTGGGCTTAATGGTGACGGGTGCAGGGAATCTAGGGGTCTGAATTCTCGTCGGAGTTCCATCACTTAGAAACTGTGTGACCTTGGACATGTTACCTCCTCTTTCAGGGTCTTACTGGGAAAATGAGGAAACGAGACAAGGTATTTTCTTCCTTTCTGTGTGACATTCTGATTCTGTTTAGAAGAGGAGGGAATGCACCTCGTAAAGGGCCTGGGGGCGGGAGAGGCACACGATTTAAAAACAGCTCCTCCGTTCTGGCTCTACAGCCAGTCTCTACAAGCTTCCATACCGCACAGACTCAAGCACTGGGTCTCTAAGCCTGAGACGAAGCTCCACAGAGTCCGCCCGGATTAGGACACAGAAGCGCCGAGCTCCCGCACCGACGGCCATACACCTCAGGGCTCACCCCCAACTGCGGCGACAGGGCGGACCCGCCGGCTCCATCAGATGCACTACCCACCCGCCTCGAGAGGGTTTGCAAGGCGGCGACCGCTCCGCTGGCTAAGCCCAACGGCACACCTATTCGGAGCTCCAGGCTCTTCACCTACCGCCTGCGCAGCCCCGCGGCAACAGCCGCAGTTCCCCAGCCCCGCCTGGCCGCGGTCGCCATCTTACTCCGGAGTGCGCAAGGGTCTCCCTGACAGCACCACAAAAGATCTGCGCAGGCGCAGGCTGGCCGGTAGCTGGGCGGGCACTGGGAAGAGCCCACCCTACCGGCTGCGGGCGGCCCTGCTGCGGCTAAGAGCGGTGGCCTACACTCCGAGGTTTGCAGCCTACTGCGTCACCCTGACCAAGACAGGCCAGGAAACCTTTGCTGTTTGCGCCGGCGCCTGGTTAATTAACGCAGCACCCTGAACGCATGCGTGTTTCCGTCCATACTTTGCTTTCCCTGCTGGCGGGGTTCTTAGCAGGTGCTGGTGCTGCGGCTGCGAATGCTGTTTTCCGTCCCCAAACCTGACCCATTCCCTCGTGTAGGACCCTACTCAGCCTCCAGGCCCAGCTCAGTGACTGCCCCCAAAGACACTCCAGAGCATTCCCTCTCAAAGGTTCTCGCATTTCTCCTGCCCTTTTCCCATGGGTCTGATGTGGACCTGTGTCTAACCCTTCCTCATAGCTGTGCTTGTCGCCTGCCGCTTCATCATCTTGGACCAACCCTCACAGAGGACGTATCTGGCACAGTGCTACCCTTCTCCGGAGTAACATGAGCGTTTGACTAGTTTCCAGAGCAGAGTGCCAAAGCCCATTTCTATTCTTCCAGAACCTTCCTGGAGTGTTCAGTTTTCTCTAGGACAACGGTTCTCAAAGTGCGGACTAGGGGCCAAAAAAAGCACGTTAGAAATGCACGTTAGAACACGTTAGAAATGCACGTTAGAAATCCTGGGCCCACTTTATACTTACTGAGGCACAATCTCTATAGGTGGAGACTGGAAATCTTTTTGTTACTTGTTTTTTTATTTTTTTATTTTTCTAGAGACAGGGTCTATCTCTGTCGCCCAGGCTGGAGGGCAGAAGTGCGATCATAGCTCACCAAAACCAACTCCTGGGCTCAAGTGATTCATCCTCCAGCCTCAGCCTCCCAAAGCACTGGGATTACAGGTGTGAGCCACCGTGCCTGGCTATTTTCAGTACTACTAGTAGTAGTAGTAGTAGTAGTAGTAGTAGTAGTAGTAGTAATAGTAGTAGTAGTAGTAGTTTTGTAGAGAAGAGGCCTCCCTATGTTGCCTGGGCTGCTCTTGAACTCTGCTGGCCTCCAGTGATCCCTCTTGCGTGGGCCTCCAAAAGCTCTTAGGTTACCTCGCCCTGCCTAGTAATGTTTTAACAAACCCTTCCCGGGATTCTGATGCCAGCTAAAATTTGAGAATCACTGTTCTGGAAGACAAGGACTGGTTTCTAGAATGGAAACAGGTTGTTGAACAGGTTGAGGCCACACCCAAGCAACCCTAGTGATTTCTATGGCCCGGAGACACATCTAAGAGGGTGGGTGGGTTTCAGGCCTGCAGCTTGCACCGGCCTGGACACTGAGTGGGCTGTGCCTCCTCCCAGTTTGGTTCATTTCCCAATGCTGCGTACTTGCTTTTAACCACTAGTGGTATTCCCCCACCCAAACCCCCCACCCCGCCACACACACGCACGCACGCACGCACACGCGTGCGCACTTGCATTCTAGACCGCAAGGCAGTCCAAGCCTCTCTTGTTGACCCTGAATCAAGAATAAAATGTGGCTCTTCCACCTGGGAACAATCGTTCTTCTCGGACTTCAATTTTTCCCTCTCTTATGGATTCCTTATCACAAGAAAAATCCTGCCTTGCCCCATATCCTCTTCCACTGTCTTTTCTTCCCTTCGGAGCCAAGTGGCTTAAAAAAGTTGTCTGCCCTCTTAGTCTCTAGTTTTTCACTTCCCACTCCTCAAACCCCTGAAACAAGGCTTCTGTGTCCCACCATTCCTAGGGCCTGCTGTAGTCAAACCACCCACAGCCTCTGTGCTACCAACTTCAAGGACCCTTTTCCATCCTTTCTTGACCTCCACAACATCAGAGGCTAAGGACCTCTCCCTCCCTTTCATAATCTCATTTCTTGACTTTCCACGAACCACAAATTTTCCTTATTTTCCTTGCTACTTTTTGGTTAGTCCTCCCAGATTCCCTTGCAGGGTTTCATCTGCTCACCCCTCAGTGTTGGTGCTTTTTGGGCTCCCATTCCAGGCCCTGTTCTCTTCCCCTTCTTTTGTGATTGACAGATTTCACTAATTAGCATTTCTGTCAGCCACTAGAATATGTTTCTCTCTCTTGCAAAAACTGGGTTAACAAAACATTTGTTTTTGCCAGTTATTGATCACTTACATTAAATGAAAACAAAGCAGATTAGAAACAGTGTGTATAGGATGATCTCATTTATATAAAATTGTGTGTCTGTGTGTGCTTGTATATGTGTGGACAAGAGGTGTCTGGAAAGCAGATTGTCAGCTTTCTCTCCCGCAAGCCTATCTTTAGTTCCTTAATTATGATAAATTATTTCTCACCTTAGGGCCTTTGCATAAGTTCTTCCCTCTACTGGGAATGCCTTTCCCTCCTCTTTTCTTAACTCCCTTGTACTGATTTCCCCAGGTTTGCGCCTAAATATCCCTTCTTTAGGGGGCCTTCTCTTTGCCTCGTTCCATCTCAATCTAAATTGTCTCCTCTGTCAGTCTCTCTCAAAACACGCTTTTTCTTTCATAACACATTCTCACAACTTGAAATGATGGATTTGGATACTGATTAATGATCCTTTCCCCTGCTATACTCTAAGCTGAATGAAGGACATGTCAGTCTCTCTTTTTTTTCTTTTTGAGATGGGGGTCTCACTCTGTCACCCAGGTTGAAGTGCAGTGGTACAATCATAGCTCACTGCAGCCTCGAACTCCTGGGCTAAAGCAGTGTTCCTGCCTCGGACTCCTGAGGGACATGTCAGCCTCCTTACTTTTGTATCCTTAGCACCTAGTGTGTGCCTGGCACACAGTAGGTGCTCAAAAAGTATTTGTTGACTGAATGAATGGAGTCATCTCAACCCTTTGTCAAATTCAGTACACTTTTTCATGCTGTGTGATGGTTGTGTGGACAGCAGAAAGGGGAAGTCAGGAAGGAAAGGGTGGTCCGGTCCAGTTCACCCCTAGCCTGGTGCTGTGCCAAGCCAGGGTGCCGCATTTTATGGAGAAGACTATATCCAGTAGCATGTGAAACTAGGGACAGCAGCCAGGAGCGGAGGTGAAAGAGCCTTTCCTTCTTCCCACATATACTAGAGAGGGCGACTCTTTAGGAAAAAGAACAAATACAATTTGAGATATCTGTAGCTCTATTTATAACCCTCTGTAACACATACAGATACACATACACATGCAGCGTTATACATACATTTATAATAACTGATAGACAACTGATACTTTCTCTAATATTTTAGCAAAGATGTTTTATTGGTTGACTAAGAAGATTACCAGACCATGTGACAAGGACCAAAAGGTCATTTACTCATACATCTATTCATTCATTCAATAACTATTCATTGAATGAATAGTTATTGTGTTAATGAATATTAATGAATAGGATTGTGGCAGACAATGCCAGGTACCTCGCAATATCTATTTCCCCCTTCTTCCTTACTTGTGAACACTGATCTTGTTCAGATACCAATGAGTCCAATTTAAGAAACCTATTTCTCAGCCTCCCTTGCACCTAGTGGGTATAAACTGGCTCTATGGTTCGGTTCTGTCCAATGAGACCAATGAGAAAGTCAACTAGAAATTTCACAAAGCTTTGCTAAGGTGAAAGATTGCTTGAGCCAAGGAGGTCAAGGCTGCGCTAAGCCATGATCATGCTGCTGCACTGCAGCCTGGCTGACAGGGCAAGACCCTGTCTCAAAAAAAATTTTTTTAATAATAATAATAATAAAAGGCCAGCACCGTGGCTCATGCCTATAATCCCAGCACTTTGGGAGGCTGAGGTGGGTGGATCGCTTGAGCCCAGGAGTTTGAAACCAGCCTAGGAAATACAGTGAGGCCTCATTTCTACAAAAAATATAAAAAAAGAAAAAGTATCAGGCCCAGAGAGGCATTTAAAATGTAGTAGCAGTAGCCGGCCGCGGTGGCTCACGCCTGTAATCCCAGCACTTTGGGAGGCCGAGGCGGGCAGATCACGAGGTCAGGAGATCGAGACCATCCTGGTTAACACGGTGAAAGCCCATCTCTAGTAAAAATACAAAAAAATTAGCCAGGTGTGGTGGTGGGCACCTGTAGTCCCAACTACTCGGAGGCTGAGGCAGGAAAGTGGCGTGAACCCAGGAGGTGGAGCTTGCAGTGAGCCGAGATGGTGCCACTGCACTCCAGCCTGGGCGACAAAGTGACACTCTGTCTCAAAAAAAAAACAAAAACAAAAACAAATAAAATGTAGTAGCAGTAATATCTCATTCACCCTTGAGCTAAATAATAACTTCTTGAAGTCACTTGCTATGTATGCAAGAATACCGGCTGAGCATGGTAGCTCATACCTGTAATCCCAACACTCCGGGAGGCCGAGGTGGGCAAATCGCTTGAGCCCAGGAGTTTGAGACCATGCTGGGAAGCATGGAGGGTTTACAAGCATGAGCCACTGCATCTAGCAGAATAAAAACATGTTATCTGAGGAGGGTGAGCCCCTTTAAATTATCAGGGCCATTGACTAGCCTAAAAAAAAAAAAAAAAAGGTATCAGGGCCGGGTGCTGTGGCTCCTGCCTGTAATCCCAGCACTTGGGAGTCTCTACAAACAAACCCCGTCTCCACAAAAAATTAGCCAGACGTTGTGGCACATGCCTGTAGTGCCAGCTATTTGGGAGGCTGATGGGGGAGAATTACCTGAGCCTGGGAAGTTGAGGCTGCAGTGAGCCATGATTGCACCACTGCACTGCAGCCTGGGTGACAGCGTGAGACCCTGTCTCAAGAAAAAAAAAAAAGTCGAATGAGAATACCTGATGAGCAACTTTTGTAATTGTTCCCCTCCCCTGATTTGTCTCTTTTTCTTTAAAAAGTTGAGCCTCTCCTTTGTTCCCAGAGCACTCTCCAAGGCAACCTGGAACTATGGCCAGGGCTACAGTCCTCAACCTTGGCCCAAATAAATTCTCTATATTAATTTTGCCTCAGCTTCTTCCTTTTAGGTCAACATTTGCTTAAGGTACTGTTTAATTAGGTTTCCTGTTACTCACAGATGATCAAAATCCTGTGTGGAGTGATACTAAGATGAACAAAACAATTCCTGGTCCCAGGGAGCTCCTGGAGAAGATTTGTAAATCAATGAAGGCACTAGAGGAATAGAATGCTATGTGGGGGACAGGAAGCATTGTCAAATGTGAAATGGTGCTTAACTTTCTTTGGGTTATATTTATATGAATGTGTTGTTAATGTGTGTTTCAAAATTGTGTGAGATTCCTGTAATTCTGGTATGTCTTAGTATATGATATCAGTAATAATTATGATTATTATGTTAAATTGTTGTGTGCCACAGAAATAACCAAATTTCCTTGTCAATCGTGTCTTTAACCATGGCTGTTCTAAGTTTTGTCATCCACAGACAATTGTTGTTTTACTTTGATTCTTCTCAAAAAGGAGTTTATAATGAGCTGCAGTCCAAAATTTTCTTCTTTAAGGAAATTCATGGAAAGGACTCTAACAAGTACTCTTGAATACAAGTTTCTGATAACTTTGGAGATCATACCGTTGGACTATGAAAATGCCTTCCAGGACTTTAATTAAAAAGCTGATGTATTCATGAGGATTTATAATCCAACATCAAAAAGAACAAGAGTTAATTAATGGGACTAAGCCAATAGAATATTAAAGTCATTTTTGTATGTGTGTAAAGTGATTTTTTATGACTTTTTTTGTTTGAAACATTACTGATAATTTTTGTTTTGTTTTTTCAGAAGCAAGAAAACTTTTTTCTGTTGAGCTATTTATAGCTTACAACAAGTTGGGTAAAATATACCTTTCTGATCAAAATTTGAAGCATATTCTTTTTCTCTAAATTTCTCCATAATTTGGAAACTATTTGTGAGATTCTTTTTTTTTTTTTTTTTTTTTTTTTGAGACAAGGTCTCGCTCTGTTGCCCAGGCAGGATTGCAGTGGCGCAATCTCAGCTCACTGCAGCCTCAACTTCCCAGGCTAAACTGATCCTTCCACCTCAGCTTCCCAAGCAAGTAACTGAGACTGCAGGTGCCCACTACCACACCCAGCTAATTTTGTTTATTTTTTGCAGAGACAAGGTCTCATTATGTTGCCCAGGCTGCTCTCAAACTCCTGAGTTCAGGCAGTCCTCCTGCCTCAACCTCCCAGAGTGTTGGGATTACAGGCATGAGCCACCACACCCGGCCTATTTGTGAGTATTCTTAATATATATAGCAGTATAGTTATTTGCATAACTTCAAGAAGAATCTGTTTTCTTTTGTAACAGGACAAAATTTGAGACACTGGTTATTTTATCAAGGCTTTGACTAGAATAGCATTTTTTTCAGATATACCCAGACTGCTTTGAGGAATTGACATTGATTTTATAGAGCCAATAAAAAGCCCTTTGGAAAGACTGGCCTGGTACCATGTCTATCCGATTCCTTTACTAAGTTCCTGACCTGTAATAAGTAAAGAATATCACTATCTGGCCGGGCACGGTGGCTCAAGCCTGTAATCCCAGCACTTTGGGAGGCCGAGACGGGTGGATCACGAGGTCAGGAGATTGAGACCATCCTGGCTAACACGGTGAAACCCCGTCTCTACTAAAAAAATACAAAAAACTAGCCGGGCAAGGTGGTGGGCGCCTGTAGTCCCAGCTACTCGGGAGGCTGAGGCAGGAGAATGGCGTGAACCCGGGAGGCGGAGCTTGCAGTGAGCTGAGATCCGGCCACTGCACTCCCGCCTGGGCGACAGAGCGAGACTCCGTCTCAAAAAAAAAAAAAGAATGTCACTTTCTGACAGGCCCAGGAACCTCAAGTTACTTTGGGACCTCAAGAAAAGTGGAATTCACCCCCAATTCATACAGGTATCTAGAGGCACAGATAAATCCTTGGCTTGGCTAACCTCAAGAGGCTTTTAAAAAGTCAAATCTGCTATTCCTTATGAACTGGTTCCAACAAAGCGAATTTAAAAGGAGTCTATGTGGTCAATCACTATGCTTACGGCATTGTATGCAAATAATTAGGCCAGGTACAAGACAAAAACTTATTTTGCAAATAAATCGGTCATACTATGATTTATCCTTGATAAAAATGGGAAACTGGAGAAAGAAAAATTATGTTTCAGAAGAAAACTATAGTATACCTGTTATTAGACATTACACCATAGGTGCCTTGGCCTTGTTAAATAAAATTATGGGAGGTCACGGTTTTGGACTGAGCTCCTGCACTAGGCCCCAACAGACCAGACCAAACCAAAATGGAGTCACTCATGCTAAATGCCACGTAATCAAACTGAAACTTGTAGGAGGCAGATAGACCCCAAAACAGACCCGTTTCTTTTTTTCTCCCGAAAACAGGAGATTCCAGCATAAGGAAGTCCCCCTCTGCCGTAACTCTTACAAAAAAGTAACCTGATGTTACCCAATCAGGTTTCTTTCTATTGTTCTGTTTCTTTGTTCCCATCTTACAAAACCCACTGTTCGGCCGGGCGCGGTGGCTCAAGCCTGTAATCCCAGCACTTTGGGAGGCTGAGGTGGGCGGATCATGAGGTCAGGAGATGGAGACCATCCAGTTAACACAGTGAAACCCCGTCTCTACTAAAAATACAAAAAATTAGCCGGGCGAGGTGGCGGGCGCCTGTAGTCCCAGCTACTCAGGAGGATGAGGCAGGAGAATGGCGGGAACCCAGGAGGCGGAGCTTGCAGTGAGCCGAGATCACGTCACTGCACTCCACCTAGCCTGGGTGACAGAGAAAGACTCTGTCTCAAAAAAAATAAATAAATAAAAATAAAAAATAAAAAAATCCATTGTTCTACTATTTCTCAGTGAAATTTGAGACCAAATAACTCCATGTATGATGGTGACAGAATGACATCAATGCCTAAAGTTTTGGTTAATCTCTCAAATTGAGAGGTTGTTCAAAAGGGGAAAATTGTTATGTTTGGCCTAAAGCTGCCTCCTTGCATATTTTAAGTTAGGTTTCTCTAGACACAGTGAACTGTAACCCAACTTGGTGTGTAAACAGACTCTTGTAACAAGCAGTGAGTCTCAGTCAGTCACAGGAGCCAAGCTTCAGTCAACCACAGGCAGTCAAATGTTCAAACCAGGTCAAATAAGGTAAATCCCCAGCTGTCACCAACTGAGCTGTTTCTGTTCCTCACTTCTGTTTTCTATAGATCACTTTCCTTTTTCTGTCCATAAATCTTATCCAACCATGTGACAGTCCTGGAGTCGCTCTGAACCTATTCTGGTTCTGGGGGCTGCCTGATTTGTGAATCATTCTTTGCTCAATTAAGCTCTGTTAAATTTAATTTGTCTAAACTTTTTCTATTACCAGCCTTCTGGGGCTGATCTGGTCGCAGGCAGCAGAGCAGTTGAAGAAGCAAATGAGTAAATGGTAGCAGAACAGAATCTGTTCCAAGCACACATGATCCCAGGAATGGACGGAGAGAGATGTCAGTCATTGGAGTTTCCACAGAGAAGGTGGGAGCAGAGACAGAGCCACATTGTACTGTGAGGTTGGTGAAGGTCTCAAAAAAGGATTAAACAAATAACATCGAAGATAATACCTTCCATTTATCACTCTAATTATATACAGCCCCTTCTAATTGCCTTTGGTTTGTTGATTGAGAGGGGAAAATATCTTCTTTCTTAAATAATCCAGAATAAAACTTTTAAGTTTTTAAGACACAGTCTTGCTCTGTCTTCCAGGCTGGAGTGCAGTGGTGCGATCATGGTATCCTACAGCTTCAAACTCCTGGGCTCAAGTGATCCTTCTTCCTCAGCCTCCTGAGTAGCTGGGACTAGAGGTGCACACCACAGTGCTCAGTTATTTTTTTTTATCTTTATTTTTGTAGAGACGGGGGTCTCACTATGTTGCACAGGTGACTCTCAGAACTCCTCAAGTGATCTTCCTGCGTCAGCCTCCCAAAGTGCTGGGATTACAGGCCTAAGCCACTGTGCAAGACCTGGAATAAACATTTTAAAAACAAAGCTCCTGCTTTTGTATTTTCCAAAATTTCTCTGCAAGCTTTGTAGCTTTTCTACTAGTTTTTTTATTATTTTTATTTTTTATTTTTTTTTGAGAAGGAGTCGCCCAGACTGGAGTGCAATGGCATGATCTTGACTCACTGCAACCTCCACCTCCCAGGTTCAAGCCATTCTCCTGCCTCAGCCTCCCGAGGACCTGGGATTACAGGCATGTGCCACCACACCCGGCTAATTTTTGTGTTTTGAGTAGAGATGGGGTTTCACCATGTTGGCTAGGCTGGCCTTGAACTCCTGACTTCATGATCCACCCGCCTCGGCCTCCCAAAGTGCTGGGATTACAGGCGTGAGCCACCACGCCTCGTGCTCTTCTACTATTTTATACCTAATAATTACCCCAATAAACAACAAAACCTGATTTCCTTCATCAAATTGTACTTCTCCCCTTTTACCTCCAAAGCCAGGTGTTCTTAGATTTGAGATCTAAGAGAACACCTGGGAACACCTGGTCATTCGGGTTTGTAGCTATGTATATGTATATGTAGCTGGAGGGCTACTTCTTCTGGCTGTGAAGGGTGTGCCCTGTTTAACGCTAGGGGCCACAATAAAACAGGATGCAATGTGAGTCGTTCCCCGGAGTTACCCAGCATGGTAGCCCTGTGGAACAGGGTATGGAATGGGACTTTCCTGCTGTCTTGGAGTTTTGGCTTAAGCCTCCAAGTCAAGGACATTGGGTGATATCAAAGGCCTCTAACATTTTAAAGTGGTTAGGCTTCCTGAAAGATGTTAAAAAAAAAAAATGGTGACACCTCCACCCAACCCACCCAGGTTGTGTAAGACAAGGCAACTGAGAATCATCCCGAAAGCCCCTAAGGTGCCTCTGATTAGAGAAGCGGTAAAGTCTCACTCCCTGACTGCGGGCTTCCTGACCTGCGGAGACTTTTGGGTCAGTATCCCCAATTACTGGGGTAAAATATGGTAAGGCGGTCCTTGGAGTGTCCTCGGGAGTTTGGGGATGAATTCCAGAGATGGGAGGTGAATCCAAGTAGCCCACAAGTGGCACAGCAAAGAGAGAAGGGACAGGAGACAGGCTTGCACCCTGATATTTGGTGGAACAAAGATGCCAAAACTTTCCCATGGGCCAAGTGGGCACGGCAGAAGCAAGCCAGGGTGAGCTTTCCTGGAGGGATTCTGCTAATCAGGGGCGCTAGCAGGGAAGGGGACCCCAGCTTGCTGAGTAAAATGTACTTATCAGGGGCAGGAGGTAAGAGGAGCAGATTGCAAGAATTAGAGCAGGAGTCAAATCAATTTTCTGTAAAGGGCCATAGGGTAAATATTTTTGTCTTTGCGGACCACATGGTCTCTGTTGCAACTACTGCACCCTGTCCTTGGATAGCAAAAGCAGCCATAGGCAATACATAAATGAAAGAGTGTGGCTGTGTTTCAGTACAGAAAGTCTTGAGTTTCACTTCCTGTGAGGAGGAATATAATCTAATAATAGATGTATTGAAATTCTGTGTGAGAGATTTTTCTTCCCCATTTATCCTGTTTATCCAATCACTTTTTATATCAGTATGGGCTCATGGATGTTTATCCAGTATGGGCTCATGGATGTTTATCCTATGTATTATAATCTAATAATATAGTGTTTATTTTATTGCTCAATTTGTTCTAGCTTTGACCATTGGGAGTTCTTTCAGGTTGGCTCTTATGTTCCTGTGACTCTTTATTTTTATTTTTTTTTATAGAGATGGGGTTTCACTGTGTTGCCCAGGCTGGTCTCGAATGCCTAGCCTCAAATGATTCTCCTGTCTTGGCTTTCTCTATGCTGGGATTACAGATGTGAGCCACCATGCCTGGTCTATATATATATATATATATATATAGAGAGAGAGAGAGAGAGAGAGAGAGAAGGTTTTCTCTGTCACCCAGGCTGGAGTGGTGGCATGATCTTGGCTCACTGCAGCCTCAAACTCCATGGCTCAAGTGATCCTCCCATCTCAGCCTCCCAAGTAGCTGGGACCACAGATGTGAACGAGCACACTCAGCTAATTTTTAAATTTTTTGTGGAACCAAGGTCTCACTATATTGCCCAGGCTAAAATTTACCCCTTAAACGTTTTGTTTTGTTTTAAGTGGGGTCTCACTCTGTTGCCTAGGCTGGAGTACAGTGGTGCGATCTTGGCTCACTGTAACCTCCACCTCCCACCTCAGCCTCCCAAGTAGCTGGGACTACAGGGGCATGCCACCACGCCTGGCTAATTTTTATATTTTTTTGAGGGATAGAGACAGAGTTTCACCATGCTGCCCAGGCTGGTCTCGAACTCCTGGGCTTAAGCAATCCACCCACCTTGGCCTCCCACAGTGCTGGGATTACAGGTGTGAGCCACTATACCAGGCACCAGCTTTTTTTTTTTTTTTTTACCCAGAGTCTCGCTATGTTGCCCAGGCTGGAATGCAGTGACACGATCTTGGCTCACTGCAACCTCTGCCTCCTGGGTTCAAGCGATTCTCCTGCCTCAGCCTCCTGAGTAGCTGGAATCACAGGTGCATGCCACCACGCCTGGCTATTTTGTATTATTAGTAGAGACAGGGTTTCACCATGTTGGCCAGGCTGGTCTCGAACTCCTGAGCTCAGGAGAGCCACCCACCTCAGCCTCCCAAAGTGCCGGGATTATAGGCATGAGCCACTGTACCCGGCCTCCATTTTTTTTTTTTAAGCTCTTTTTAACCTTCTGACACTACAAGATGCTCCTGGTTCATCTTGTATATTTCCTCTTGTCCTAGAATCAGCCATTTCTCCATGGAACCCTGGCTCTTTTTATTAGAGAATGGTATTTAAAAACCATGACTGAGTGCTAGGTGTGCTTGTTGTCCATTTACTCTTCACTGTCTTATTCCTTTATCTGTTCCTTCTCTACAGATTGTTTCTCCTCTGCTGCTGAGCTTATTAGCTGCTTGAGCATTCAATATGCCCAAGTGCTTCTCCCATTAATTCTTCATCCATGTCCACACCTGGGCTGCATTCTGAAGGGAGTATGTCTCTTTTTGGGTCCCTAGGCTAACCTTATGTAACAGCAGGTTGACGGACTACTTGGTCTCCTTCCATGTAAACTCACATGCTAAGCTAAGCCCTCTAGATCTTACTACTCAAATATAAGAAAAGAGGAACTCAAAGAAAAATACATAAGAGGGGAGGGGGAAAGAACTTTGACTTCAATCTAGAGAAGCAGATCTAAACCATCTGCTGCTCATGGCTTTCCCCTGGGGTCTCACCCTGGTTCCTCCCGCTTGGGTGTTAAGGGGTAATATAAGGCACCTCCTTGGTCTATTACCAACCAGCCTCAGGGGCAAAAGTGAGGTACAAAGAAGTGAATGCAGAGCCCACCTGTGGGAACTTGTACTTGCAACTCCTGTGTTCCCTACATGGAAGGCAGGGCACACCTTAGCAGAAGGCTCAGTGACAGTCTGAAAAGGGCTTCCCCCAGAGCAACTGCGGAGGCACAGATAGAAAAGACTGTGCTTTTGCTTAATGCTCACTTGAAATAGGAAAAGCATAAGAACTTCACATTGTAGAATTTGGTGGGGTATGTATTTAGGTCTTACATTTTCAGAAGTGGGTAACTTTGGCTTCACTCTTGCATATAATACCAGAAATCTTTGGATTCCTGGGTCTTCTTCAAACGCCACCTCTGCAAACTCAGCAGAGGTGTTACCAGTTCTCCCTGAATCATAACAAAGTCAAGCTCATTAAAGTTCAGGCAAATAGCACTCTGTGTTTTCTGAAATTTGGAGAGGAAATAGGCAGGCAGATTCTCCTTCACGATATGGATTTTAAAAATAATTCTTAGGTGTATTTTTTCCTAAGACTTCTCTCTTTATGTTAATGCTGGTCTCTCTTCAGAAGTATAAAAGTATACTACTAGGCTTCACACTAAGTGAAAGATACCTATGGATCCCTTCAATCCTAGAGAGATCTGATTTAAGAAATTGCACAAAGCATAAATCATTTAATTAGGTCAATTTTAATAAAGGGTATAGGAGTTTACAACTCAAAACAATTCATAAAACCTATCAGATACATACGATAAATCACACCAAGAGTGCAATAACATCAATCCAATGGTCTGCAAATAAGAGGTATCGCAAACATTGTTAAGATTGACTTTCATGTTTTCCCCCCCTCCTTTCTCTTGTTCACAGCCCAAGATTATGTGTACATTGTTTTCCGAGGCCTGATGACCTCAATATTCCTTCTGGCTGGGGAGACCTCCTCATTCAGTCCATTCCAAATAGTCAGCAGAGGGAGTTCACCTCTTCTCCACGGAATGAGCATGGTCCTTGTCCTTTATTATTTGGTTTCTATCTCCTAACAAATGACATTAAATGTTCCCTCATTCAAAACATCTTGTGGGCCTTGTGGTGTTCTGGTCACTGCTACCCTCCCAGTGCCACACATGAGCCCTCAGGGTGAGCCCTACAGAGTTTCATCCTTGTGGATAAGAAGATGTGTACTTGGGAACAAGGCTAAAGCCATGGCCGATTTCCCCAACCTTTTATCGAGAAGAACTCCAGCTGTAACTTTAAGAGTTTTTGGCAAAAGGAACCAGATTTACTCATGCCAAATACCTATGGTCAACTTCTCAGTACTCTTTGGATGCCTTTATTAGGAGAGCTTGAATTAACACCATGGAAGAAAGCATGATGAATGAGCACACACACAGACACACAAACACATATACCCCATTCACACTCAAACAGGAATCTCCAGTAGACTCAAAGAACACAGCTGGTTTGCCATTTCAGAGTGAAAGGCGCACTGTCTCACCCTGCCCCCAAAGTCTAATCTATCCTACTTTAACTGGTATAAATGGGTAAAAACTATTTCTGCAATTCCTTGCTAAAAGGAATCAAATGGATCCCTTTAACATGTACATATAGTTCCATTATAATGCAATGCAGGTAACACTAACTTGATTTCAAGAACATTGTCAAAATCGGGGCACACATCCTTCTGTTAGAAATGGCTGGGAGACAGCTGAGAATAAATTTATGGAATTACAAATTATAGGAATACTAGACTAAGTCAAGAATGGTTAACATGTAGCCATTTTTGCCAGCTATTCTAGAGTTCCTTCACACATAAACTTGACGCTACATTCCGGGAGAGGTACCTCCGGGTTGTCACTACAGAGTAAGGCTGGGGTCCTGCCAACCTTCCTTCATCCTTCTTCTAGTTCATAATAGGGAAGGTGAGCCATTTCATTCATTCATGATTTGTTTTGTTTTGTTTTTGAGACAGGGTCTGGCTCTGTTGCCTGGGCTGGAGTGCAGTGACACGATCTTGGCTTACTGCAACATCTGCCTCCCATGCTCAAGTCATCCTCCCATCTAAGCCTCCCAAGTAGCTGGGACTACAGGTGTGCACCACCATGCCTGGCTAATTTTTGTATTTTTTGAAGAGACGAGGTTTTGCCATGTGGCCCAGGCTGGTCTTGAACTCGTTAGCTCAAGCGATCTGCCCACCTCAGCCTCCCAGAGTGCTGGGATTACAGGTGCGAGCCACCACACCCCATCCATTTCATTCTTATTTGGTGAGATTGTCACAGTCTTGGCTGAAACTTAAGAAGAAAGCAATTAAAGTTAACATGATCATTCATCATGCACTTATTGATATGCTCAAAATAGGGGAATGTCAAGTAAGGAAATGAAGTGGGAACAGGAGCAAGGGAGGTAAGTCAGGAAGACTTCCAGGGACTTGAACAAAAACAATTCCCAACCACATACTACTTTTTCTTTTCAAGCATTTTGAAACTCTTCTTTTCCTTTATTGATGTTTTCAGTAACAAATTTGCAAGTGTTCTTGGTGGTTAAAAAAACAAAACAAAACTACAAGTATCAGCTGAGAAACAAAGAAAAAACTAAGAATTTAAATTAGATGATTCCATTTAAAGTTTTCAGTGTTTACTCCTTCAGGTGGAATTGGAACATTAGAATTCAGGGGTGGTTTGGACATTAACAAGGTACTCCTGCCTCCTCAGAAGCTACGGTCTTTTCTGCAGCTCTCTTATGTACTTCTCATCAAAATAATTTCAGTCCCACATTTCTCGGATAAAACCACATCTGTGTTTTTATCCAGCAACCATTTCACAGTTGACTGGCATGTGTTCTCCAATTTCAATTCTGAACACACAACAGGGAATTTTTCTTTATTAAAGGGACCCAAATGATTTTAAGTTGTATTCTTCCTGCTAGAGAATTGAGGAGCATCCTTCTCTAATTTCCTATAATAAAATTTCCTATGTGATATACTGCATATATATTATATCTGATATATGTTTTGATTATTTTTCTTTATGGAAGCAAATACAGAATTTCCATTGTCAGATCACTCTGATGATTATAATCTGCTTTCATTATGCATCAGTGAAATGTCCACTAAGTAGTTGAAAACACTGATATACATGTATTCTAAAACTTACTAAATAAATAATGGGCCAGTAAGATACCAGTATCTTTCTAGAACATTTAGAAAGAGATCTTAGTTGCCAGAGAAAACTCAGACACAACATGGGCCTGTAAACACATACACTCTAGTCTATAAATATGACACTTTTCAACTCAATAATAAGTGGGCCCAAAACAACATAGGGTGTATGACCTAGACTCCCTAGGTGCTGCTCAGCAGCTGCCTCAGCATCAAATTGTGTTCATCCCATTTTCTAATCTAACCAAGTACTTGGAACTAAAGGGCTGTGTGTGAGCCCAAGAAAATGATATATTAAATATTTTTCACCACATATGACATCATTAATTCAACACTGCCTGTTAGTCAATTAATGTGGATTCTTTCAGGGTTCATCAATGCATGTGTGGCTTGATGGTTTATGAATAAATATATTCTGGCTCAATGCTTTCCACTGAAATGAAAGGTCACAAGTTCTATGTTCCCTATCAAATGTGTAAAGCAAAAACACAACAAACGAAAACAACAAAGTACAGTCGTTTGATTATATACAGTCATGTGCTGCATAACAACGATTCCATCAATGATGGACCACATATACCACGATGGTCCCATACGATTATACCATATTTTTACTGTACCTTTTCTATGTCTAAAATGTTTGGATACAGAAATACCATTGTGTTACAACTGCCTACAGTGTTCAGTACAGTAACATGCTGTACAGGTTTGCAGCCCAGGAGCAATAGGCTAGACCATATATCCTAGGTGGGCAGAGGCCGTACCATCTAGGTTTGTGTTAAATACACTCTGTGACGTTCACACAATGACAAAATAACCTAAGGATGCATTTCTCTGAATGTTTCCCTCATCATTAAGCAGGGCATGATTGTATTTTTTTTCTCTTTAAGGAAATAAGACCCTACTGTAATACAAGTCGGCAGAATCTAACAGCTACTAATAATTAATGTAATCCACAAGTCAAAATTTTTTCATGCATCACCAAAAAAAAAAAAAAAAAGTAATTCGTATGTGTTTGCATCCATTTCTGTATTCAAAGAAGGTATGTAGAGTCTCCACCCATCATGTCGCCAGTGACAATTTTTTTTTTTTTTTTTTTGATACGGAGTCTCGCTCTGTCCTCCGGGCTGGAGTGCAGTGGCCGGATCTCAGCTCACTGCAAGCTCCGCCTCCTGGGTTCCCGCCATTCTCCTGCCTCAGCCTCCCGAGTAGCTGGGACTACAGGCGCCCGCCACCTCGCCCGGCTAGTTTTTTGTATTTTTTTAGTAGAGACAGGGTTTCACCCTGTTAGCCAGGATGGTCTCGATCTCCTGACCTCGTGATCCACCCGTCTCGGCCTCCCAAAGTGCTGGGATTACAGGCTTGAGCCACCGCGCCCGGCC